>NC_143396.1:141110551-141334177 GCF_052110815.1 Crocodylus siamensis | reverse complement strand
CAATCCTCTCACATTGCTATGCCTCTGGTCCAAACTACTGAAGATCTAGGGAAATAAACACAGAAAAAATAGACGCTCCCAACTCCAGTGAAGCAATCAGAAGACAGAAGGACACACAGCACAAAAACTATATCTAGTCATACTACTTACTTTTGTCCAGTTTCCAAGGGGATCCCAACTAACACTTGGGCTGCATTTCTCCAGTCTTCTTCCTTTTCATAAATGGATGCAAGATGTTGCCTTATAGAAGCAACCTAAAAATAAACAGCATATTATAAAGCTAATACATTTTCCACTAATATTCACACCATCTACTTCTTCTCATCTCCCAAGAGCCTTCAAAACGGTCTGATAATCTTGCTTCATATACAAGAAAACCTTGCCCGTATATAGCTCCTTCCAGCAGAAGATCTTAAAATGCTTTACCAAGCATTAGTAAGTTTTACAAGCCACGTCTTAATGATTCTGAGCACATTCATTTTTGAGTTCCCAACTTGAGAACACTTTGGACGGATTGGAGCATCAAAGTGCTGCTCTCAAAAATGAACACATGCAAAAAAGCTGCTGGTCATTTTTAAAAGCCTCGGCCTAATTAATTTACCTTTACCCTGTGCTTGGGATTTCAATGCTGTCAAAAGCATTCAAATACATTTAGGTCACAGGTCTCTGATTTAAACTGGGTGATCAAACATATGGGCAATTGCACATTGCACACCCAGGGTCCAAACCAACAAGCAACAAGAAAGTAAAGATTCTGCTTTGGCGGACTGAATTTACACACAACAATTTTTATATATCGATCAGCAAGTTCATAAAAGCATTAGAATGTATGCGGATTAAACAGACAAAATGGGAAATGTAAATGTGAAGCAAGGCAACAATTTTGTCTTGTTTAAGATCAGATTTCATAAGATTTGCATCACTATTTCTTGTCCTCATCTACTGGACCAAATTCTACAGCTAATCAAAGAGCTGGTATTTCAAAGTAACTTCTTCACTAGAAAGCTAGGTAGATTTTGAATTCCTATATATATGCCTTTAAAAAGAAAATGTGAGTCTCCTCCCATGGTGTGCCCAGCACCTTAACGTTAAAAAAAGCAACACAATGAGCTCAGCCTGACTCTGTGGTTTCTACAATAACAAGATTATTGTCTTGCTTTAAGAAGCCATTTCTAGTACAAGCTCGATTAAGAGGCAAGTTCTGCATCTTTGCACACCTCAAGTTCTCACTGAATGAAGAGTTTTAGCCTGTACTGGAGTAAACACCACTCTAAATATGAGCATCTACTTTTAGCGAGAGGCTTCAAGCACAGTATTTAAGTTAAAACCATACATCATCACTATGTCTTACCTGTTCTTCAAATGAAATTACTCTAGGCTGAATCTTTTCCAAGGTGAAGTGATAGATTTCTTTAGCTGTGCTATCAGGTAGGTTTGGGAGGTGAGTACAAAAATCTGTCAGCAACTGTCGTGAGATCACTAAACTGACATTCTCATTTACCACTAGTTCAAAGACACAATAAGGAAATAAGAATCTGTCAGCGCTTTGAACGTAATACGTCCACGGTTAATCAGCAGTTTTAATATTCACTTTGTACTTTCCTGCTTTAAGTCATTATCTAAAATTATGATTTCCTTAATAACAGATTTCATGCTTAAGAAACTTTGCACTATTTACACCCTCTCTCACAACAGTTCTGATATGACTCGTATCTCTCTGATCTTTCATTCCAAGGCACATTTTCAGTTTTTTCTAACGCTCGCAAGAAAATGAGATTTGGGGCATTTTTAAATGAAGACTAACTATTTTAAGTTTTTATTTAGTGCTACTGACTGGTTTAAGGAAAAAAAAGCATTAGCTTGTGAAACAGGGTTACAACTATTTTAAAGTCTACCATCTATTAACCTTTAAACAGACCGATCTTTGATTTCTCTAAGCCACCTAATATGCAAGTTTTAATGTGCCGGGAACATCACACACACACATATCTAGCACGCAAGCCAACAAGAACCAGGCCTTCAGTCAACAGTGTGGGAACAAAGCAAATCTTACTGCAGATACTTACTTGCTTCTACAAAAGCTTTCAAGGCTTCTAGCTGTTCCCCACCAGACAGCTGAACTGCTTTTTCCAATATTTGACGGTATCTGTCCCAAGATTGAAAAAAAGAGACAGCTGCAGTTAATATGCTCCAAGCCCAGTGAAATTCAGTGGCAGCTAGGTACTGGCTCCTTTGCAAATTGCAGCCCAGGTCCTCAAAAATTTATATTCACAAGGTGAACTATTATTTATGTAGTATTAGTTGCACTAATGTATAAAATGCTTATACAAAAGGATGATTAAAAAACAGGCTGAATGTCTTTTGAGTATAATAATTGGCACCAGAAAAATAAACTGAAATTTTGTAACATTCATTTTAATGCTGTCATGCATTGGAGATAGAGGATCAAAAATACTAGATTGACGGGGAATAAAAAACACTGGAAGGAGGAGAAATCAAGGAAGTATATGACACAGTCTGGAGGTTCAGAGCAGATGGGTGAAAATGTTTTCTTTTTTAAAAAAGTAATACAAATTAACCCCCATACCCCCAAACGTGAACTTTTAATGTCAAGCAGTAACTACTGCAACCTTGTTCTCATGGTTTCTGATGATATCTGTGAACACATTATAAGACCCCCACAGGTCTCCCCAAAGGCATGGTGACGTTTAAATCCATGCTGCCTACTCTTTTGAAAGTCTACAAATGTTACAAGTTACTCCCAAGTGTAAAAAGGGTTGTCTCATGCATAGGGCAGTAAGCTGGGTATCCGTGCTCTCACTGATCTGTTGTGCAATGTAAACAAATCACCTCAACTCTTTGACCTTTTTTCTCACTCTTTCTCCCTGTCTAGTCCATTTCTCTGTGTGCTCTTTAGGAAAGAGAAAGTCTAACAAAGTAGGCTGTTGCTTACGAAAACTCATGCCTCTGAACCTGCTGTTAAGATGCCACTATGCCTCTAAGATGCCACCTTCTGCCTTACAATTTAGTTATACTGTATCTAGTACAATGAGTTCAATTTTTATTTGAATCTTTTAGCTCTGCTGCAATACAAGTAGATTCCTGATCCTGAGTAAAATGATTATGGTAACTTACAAGAAAAAAGTATTTCTCTCTACTTCTCAATTTTGTGTACTTGACAACAAATTATGTGTAGCTATTTCTACTCTTTTGTTAATTATCCTATACAGTTCATTTCTGGTGTACCCTTCCAGGAGTGAGGTACATGGACATTCCTCCACATGCTTCCCTGAGCTACACCAAGGGTGTATGTACTATTTATAGTAGCAGCAAAGCTGATACTTCTCCACTTGATGGGGGTGTTCTGAGTCCTTCCCCAGAAGCTTAGCTCCATGGCAGCAGTGGTTTAGCAACCCCGCCACCCCCAAAACTCTTTTTTATCCTCAAAAGGAATGTAGAATAGTAACTAGAGAAGGATACATTACTTAAAGGATGATGGGCAGACACTGGACACAGACATGTTTACACCTGTGCAGTCAGCCTTTACATTGAGGCAAACGAGAACACGACACACAATATACTAATTCCAGAATAACCTACTTGAATGTAGTGTAGAATTACCTCAGGAAAAAAATGTCACGGTTAAAAAATGTACATACAGCAATTCTGCAGGAAACTGGGGTATCAGGCGGCTAGAGGGAAGCAGGTCATTACCTGCCCTTTTGCCACAAATGTAACAAAGGCCATGCAAACTGCTACCACCAAGCACTTGTTCATCTGTCTGCTCTGGCCCCTGGTATAATTTATACTGGGGTACAACAGCAGTGTAAACTAAATCAGTGTAAATGGATCATGTACTACACCTGATGCAGATCTGTACTATGCCATTTAAAAAAAACCTATACTAGAAGTTTTGCAGTGCAGCTTGGATCTCCTAAGGGATGGGCTTTATGTCACCCATAAGTTGGAAGACTGTCAAAGGAATGACCCAGTGATGTTCTGGGGCAGGGGTTGGGGCTGATAGCAGGCTTCTTGGTGAGACTGTTTCTTCTGGCCTTGTAAACTTTGCATCCAGGGATGGATCTAAACAGGGATGGGGGAGGTATCCATAGTGCACTTACACCCACCTTTGAGTCCTACTCCCCCCGAAGTTTAAAACCAACTGCCTGGCAGTGGCAGCACCGTTTCTAGTCAAGCAGTGCTGAGGGAGTCACTTGACTTCATGGCTCATTTTCATTTACTCGACTCCTTCTAAATTCTTTATTCCACAGATGTTAAAATGAAGACAGGGGAGCACCAAGATCATGAACTACACCTGTCAAGATGGCTTGTTTTCTGCCATTCTGTGTATTTTAGCTGCTCCTGGTCACACAGCTTATATTTCACAGCCCTGCATATTGTTTTGAACTCATTCCAATGAACTTTTCCTTCTTGCTTCTACCTTAAATGGATTAATACAGCCCCAGGCCCCTGGCCTAGGAGAAAATCTTCTAGGTTCTTTTTAACCAGATAAAAATGGGTGTTGTTTCTAGATGATAAGACACCTCACCATCTGCAACTCACTTGTCCTAGGTGATCACGAACCTCCCCACCTGCATCTTGTTATCAAGTCATGTTACATACATGCAATGACGCACCTCACCATCTGCACTCCCATCATAGATGATATGTGATGTCATATTATAGATGTAGATAGATATAACGTAATAGAAAATTAGGGTTGAAAGGGACCTCAGGAAGTCATCCAATCCAATGTCTGTTCAAAGTAAGACCAACCCCAACTAGATCATCCCGGCCAAAGCTTTGTCCAGCTGGGTCTTTAAAACCTCCAAGGATGGAGATTCCACCACCTCTGTGGATAACCTGTTACAGTGCTTCACCACCCTCCTAGTGATAAAATAGTTCATAATATTCAATTTAAACATCCGTTGCTGCAACTTGAGACCATCACTCCTTACTTTGCCATCTGTCACCACTGTTCAGCTCCATACTCTTTGGAATCACCCTTCAGTGATTAGTTAAAAGACTGCTATCAAATCCCTTCTCCATCTTCTCTTCTGCAGACTAAATAAGTCCAGTTCCCTCAGCCTCTCCTCAGGAGTCATGTGCCCCAGCCCCCAAACCATTTTTGCTGCTCTCTGCTAGACTCTCTCCAATTTGTCCACAGCCTTTCTATAGTGGGGGGTCCAAAACTGGACACAGTACACCAGATGTGGCCTCACCAGTGCAGAACAGAGTGGAATAATTACCTCCCTTGATCCACTGGCAACACTCCTATTAGTGCAGCCCAGTGTGCCATTGGCCTTTTTGATAACAAGGGCACATTGCTGACTCGTATCCATCCTATTGCCCATTGTAACCTCCAGGTCCTTTACTGAAGAACTGTTGCTTTGCCAGCCAGTCCCAAGGCTGTAGCTGTGCGTGGGATTCTTCCATCTTAAGTGCAAGACTTTGCACTTGTCCTTTTTTAACCTCATGAGATTTCTTTTGGCCCAATCCTCCAATTTGTCTAGGTCACTCCAAATCCTAGCTCTACTTTCCAGTGTAGCTACTACACTCCCCCAGCTTGGTGTCATCAACAGACTTGCTGAGGGTGCAATCCATCCCATCTTCCAGATCATTAAGGAAGGTATTGAACAAAACTGACCCCAGGAGCACTTAATTTGATACTGGCCACTAGGTAGACATTGAGCCATTGACTACTACCCGTTGAGCCTGAAAATGCAGCCAGGTTTTATCCACCTTATAGTCTATTCATCCAAACCATACTTCCTCAGCTTGCTTCCAAGAATGCTGTGGGAGACTGTATCAAAAGCCTTGCTAAAGTCAAGGTATAATTATGCCTACTGCTTTTTCTGCATCCAGAGCCAGTTATCTCCTTATAGAAGGCAATCAGATTGGTCAAGCATGCCCTGCCCTTGGTGAATCCATGCGGACTGTTCCCAGTCACTTTCCTCTCCTTCATGTGCTTAGAAATGGATTCTTTGAGGGCCTACTCAATTATTTTTCCAGGGACTGAGGTGAGGCTGACTGGTCTGTAGTTCCCTGGATCCTCCTTCTTCTCTTAAAGATGGACACTATATTTGCCCTTTTTCCAAGTGTCCGGGATCTCTCTGCATCACCACAAGTTTCAAAGATAATAGCCAAAGCCTCTGCTGGCTACACACTGGCCAACTCCCTCAGCACTCTTGGATTCACTGCATCCAGCCCCATAGACTTGTACACGTCCAGCTTTTGTAAATAGTCCCTAACCTGTTCCTTCACCACTGAGGTATGCTCACCTTCTCCCCAAAACTGTGCTGCCTGGTTCAGGAGCTGACCTTGCCTGTGGAAACCAAGGTAGAAAAGGCAATGGGCACTTTAGCCTTTTCCTCATCATCTATCAGTAGGTTGCCTCCCCCGTTCAGTAAGCGACCCACACATTCCCTGATCTTCCTCTTCTTGCTAACATACTTGTAGAAACCCCTTGTTTCCCTTCACATCCCTTGCTAGCTGCAACTCTAGCACTTTGGCCTTCCTGACTTCATCCCTGCATGCCCAAGCAATACTCTAATACGCCTTCCAAGTTGTTTGTCCAAGCTTCCACTTCTTGTAAGCTTCCTTTTTGTCTTTAAGCTCATTGAACAGTTTTCTGCTAAGCCAAACTAGTCATTTGCCACATTTGCTTTTCTTCCTGCACATGAGGATGGTTTGTTCCTGCACCCTTCAGTAAGGTTTCTTTAAAGTATAGCTAGGTCCCCTGGACTCCTTTCCTCCCTCGGACTGGCCTCTCAGGGGATCCTGCCCATCAGTTCCCTGAGGGAGTCAAAGTCTGCTTTTCTGAAGTCCAGGGTCCTTACTCTGCTGCTGTCCTTCCTTTCTTTCCTCAGGATCCTGAACTTAATCATCCTGCAGTCACTGCTGCCCAAGTTGCCATCCATTACTACACCCCCTCCATTTCATCCTTGTCTGTGAGCAGCAGGTCAAAAAGCACATGGCCCCTAGTTGGCCGCTCCAGCACTTGCACCAAGAAATTGTCCCCAACATTCTCCAAGAACTTCCTGGATGGCCTGTGCACTCCTGTATTGCCCTCCCAGAAGATGTCAGAGTAACTAAAGTCCCCCATGTGAACTGGGGAACTGTGATCAAAAAACTTCTGCAAGCTGTTTGAAGAAAGCCTCATCCACCACTTCCTCCTTCCTTTACAGCAGACCCTCACCACAACATCATCTTTGTTGCTTTACCCTCTGACCATAACCCAGAGACTCTCAACAGGTCTGTCTCCAGCTTCATACTGGAGTGCTGAGGAATCACATGGCTCTTTTACATAAAGTGCAACTCCTCCCCCCTCTTCTCCCCTGCCTGTTCTTCCCGAATAGTTTGTACCCATCCATGACAGTGCTCCAGTCATGTGAGCTCCCATCACGTCTCTTATTCCAATCAGATCAGTTTTGTGACTGTGCCAGGACTTCCTAATCTTCTGCTCATTTCCCAGGCTCCATGGGTTCATGTTCAGACCCCCGAGGTAACTAGCCCATTGCCTGTGTTTCTCCCCTGCTGCCCCCTGATTACATACATCTATATAATGCGATGACGCTCCTCACCCTCTGCACCCCCCTATCATCCATGATGTTATACATGTGATGAAGCAACCCAACCTCCGCAAACCCCCCTCAGAAGTGACGCTATAGGTGATGTCACACACATGCCATGAGGTACCTCACCACCTGCACCCCCTTGTCAAAACCCAGGAGCCGAGCCAGCCTCAACCCCGGCTCCGCCCCCGCGGCCCGCTGGGTTTGGGGATGGGGTGGCAGCCAGGGCCATCACTCACTTGCCCGCCAGGTCCTTGTGGGAGCCGCTGGAGTTCATCAGCTGCGCCAAGTCCTGCCTCACCGCGGCCGCCATTTCTCGTCCGGCGCGCGGTCCTCCTGACGCCGGCCCTTCGAACGCGGGGCAGGGGGCGGGGCTTTCAGCGGCCCCTCCCCCGTGCTGGTCCCTGCTCGCTCTCCGCACGGGGGCCGGGGTGCGGGGCGCGGGACCCCGCAGAGCAGCCGGCTGTGCACGCTGGGTTAGGGGCTTCAGTGCAAGGGCTGGGGTTTGTCTTCTCACGTGTCAGGGTAGGCGTGGGTGGCGTTACCTGGTGCTGCGCCACCACGACCCTGCTTTGGCTGCAGCCGGGACTTGATGCAGCAGGAGCAAAGCCCGGCCAGTGCTCCGGCCCACCCGCTTGAAGGGATTTCAAGTCAATAACAAGGTGGACAAGGGGACTGCTAATCACTCCTTTCCCTTCCAGAGCCGTTTCTGTGGAAGAATCAGTATTTTCTGCACCTCCAAAGCAGATCCCAATTGGCCTCACTTACAGACAAAGTACCTATGGCCAGTTTACCAAGTGTGGCAACTCTGCTCAAACACAAATAACTATGCTGGCTAGGCCATCTGAGCAGAATGGAAGATGGACATACCCCCAAGATCATGCTATACAGGGAACTGTTGGAGGGAACAGGAATAGCAGGATGTCCCAAGCAAGACTGGAGAAAGGCATGGGTGAACTGGGGACCCAGACATGGTTATTTTTTTATTGTTATTATTATCTCTGGTGAAGTGGGGCCCAATACTAAAAGTTTCCGTGGGGCTGCCAGGTGTCTAGGTATGGTGCTGGTCCCAAGCTTTGCTACGAAGATATATGCAAGCAAGATATGAAGGCATTTGGAATTGATCCTGACCAAAGGGAAACCTTGGCAACTGATGGGAACAAGTGGCATCATTGTCTCCACCAGGGCATCAAAGTGCACAACAGAAACTGCCTCCAACAACTTGAAGAGAAAAGAGCCGGTAGGAAGCAAGCAGCTTCCAAACTACCCAACCATAACATATACATTTGTAACCACTGCCACAAATCACACAAATCTCAGATTGGACTATTCAGTCACATGAGACACTGCAAACCAGCTACATTATAGGCTGCAATATCCACCGTCTGCCATAGATGAAAGGATACCAAAGACGTAACCTGTGGAAAATAATAAAAATGGCAGCAAAAATAACAACAGTGTTTGCAGGCCAACATTTTCTAACGTGGGTGCTTGAAGCCAGGTGTTGAATTATAAATAATTTGTCTTCTGGAAATGCTGAACACCCACTTCAGAGATTCCAACAGGCATAAACATTTGCATTGAAGTGTGTTCACATGCAGCTGGTTTTCTTTTGGGATAATAAACTAGGAGGTTTCATTTATTTTCCTGCACAAATAGAAAACACTCTTCTTCCAGCACTTGACTTGCAAATGCTTCAAAGAAAGATTTTAACCCAGTATGCTCTTAGAGACACTTTGCTTAAATTATTTTAATTAGTATTCCATTAAAAAATAAAGAAAAAACCCTTCTTGCTTTTGCAGGATGGGACACTCAGGTCATGCCAAGCTTTGATTGCTTTTGCAACCTTAAACATTTCACCTCTATTTCAAAAGAGTTATAAAGTTTTGTAGCGTGTCAAAAATAATTACTGTATTTCATGGTGGATAGGCCAACACATTGTAGGTCAACGCAAGGCTTTCTGATCTGAAAGGTAAGGACTTTCATAGGCACAGTGTATGAATTGGGGCCAGGCTTGGCGCATTACTGGCACAGCTCCGTCCACTGGTGCTGCCTACAGTGTCACTTGAGCCTGGTGACACTTGTGGGATGGGGGCTGGGCTGGGCTGAGCACTCAGCTGGCACAGCCTCATCCCCTGTGAGTGGTGAGTCCAGCCACAGGGGATAGCTACCGCAGCCAAGCCAGCCCTGTCCCTGTCCTCATCCCTTGCAAACAGCACTGGGCTCATGGGATGGGGCTGCACCAGCCAAGGACCAGGCCTGGCCCTGTCTGCTGAGAGTGGCACTGCTGAATACCAAGCCCGGCATATATCTCTAAATACATAAAAGATGCAATCTAAACACACAAATCCACATATGGACTCCCATACACACACACACACACACACGCACATGCATAGATCGTGATATGCACATATAAATGTATATATATGTATGTATAAATGTATATAGGATTTACATGCTGCCCTTCCCAAAAAAGACTTTATCTTGCTATAGACTACTCTGAGCCTGTCTGTAAATAAGGGTGTAGGTTGTAGCTGTTGGTATAAGGACATACCCAAAGAATTTTGTCTGCCTAAATCCCATGGCTTTTATTAGGCCAAGTCCAATAGTTGGAAAAATTCTCCTTAACAAGCTTTCAGGCACAAAAACCCTTTGTCAGGCTGATGAAGTGCCTGCAGATGGTCTGTGCCCTTCCTGGATGGAGTGGTAAAGCAGCCATAGGCCACTCCATCCAGGAAGAGCACAGACCATCTGCAGATGTTTCATCAGCCTGATGAAGGGTGTTTGTGCCCGAGTGCTATGAAGAATTCATTCAACTATTTGAGTTGGTCTAATAAAAGATAGGGGGTTTACCCAAAGGTCTTCTCTGCCTAGGCTTGTAGATACGGATTTCCATGCTCCCTTTGTCAGTGAACACCATACCCGCGGGTACTCAAACATTGCAAGGATGCTTATCTTCCGGACTAGCCCCCAGAGCATCATTTGCTGACACCACCGGCTGCGTGACCGGCAGCACGAGATGCACCAGGGATCAAGCAAGCAACAGGTGAGGAGAGCGAGTGCGCGCTCGCGTGGGAAAAACGCACCCACCGGCCTGAACCCATTGCCTGGGCAGGGGGCCCCAGGACCGCGCCGGGCGCATGCGCAGCCGCCTCCGCGCCCCCAGCCCCGCAGCAAGGGGCGCTCAGCCCCGCGCGTAGCCTTGCCCTTTCGTCCGGAGTCGCCGGGCGCTCTCAGGTCACGTGCCAGCGTGATGCCGTCACGAATCCGGAAGCGACCGGGGGCAGTGGCTGCAGGAGCACGAGTAGCAGTAGCAGCCGCCGGAAGGAAGCGTCCAGGCGGAAGGGAAATGGGAGGAGGAGGAGTGGGCAGGGGCTGCGCGTGCGCGCTGGTTGGGTGACGCGGGGCCGGTTGCCAGGGCGGCGCGGCGCAATATTATGGGATGTGGCGGTGGAATGGCGCGGGGCGCGTGATTTTGAACAAACGCGGAGCCGGTCCCTGGTGCTGCCGCCGCGCGGGGCCGGGGGGGCGCGGCGCGGGCCGGGGGCTGGGCGGCCGCGCCCGCCTGGTGAGTGACAGCGCGGGGGGGCTGCGGGGGACGGGCAGCGCGGGGGGGAGGGAGAACCCGGCCTACGTGCGCCGCCGCCGCTTCCCGCCCGGCGCGGGGCTGCAGGGGCCGGCCTGGGTCTCTCCGCCCTGGGCCGAGCCTGGATGCGGCTCCTGGAGACAAGGCAGCAGCTGCCGGCCTCTCCGCCCAGCTCGTTCGCGGGCAGCGGCGCTGGATCCCGCGCGCTGCCCCGCTGTCACATCCGTGCGGGGCCGGGGAAGGGGGCGCTGCGGGCTGTTCTGGCCCCGGTGCTGTCAGGGGGCTGCTCGGGCTCCTGCCAGGGCCAGTGTGAAGGGCGAGGAGAAACCGCCCCAGCTCTGCCGCGTCTGGACACCCCGCGGCGGCTCCTCCCCTGCGCTCCCCCCGCGGCAGGCGGTTGTGGACACACTCTCTCTCTCTCTCTCTCTCTCTCTTTCCCCCCCCAACTCTCTCCCCGCGACCCTCATCAAGGTCGGGGGGGGGGGGAGGGGGTTGTGCCTTCCCCCGCTGTGGCGGGCTCCCTTTCCCCGCCCCCAGGCCCGGGGCGGGGCGGTGGCGGCGGTGACGAGGTGAAAATGGCGGATCTTTCGAAATCCAGTCCCGGGCCCTGACGGAGCAGCCGCCGCCCCGGCCCCTCTACTGCCACCGAGAGCTGCCTCTGCCAAAGGTAACGAGCAGGGGAGCCTGCGCTGGGCTGAGCCGCGGAGCGGGGGTGCTAGCGGCCCAGGCTGGGCGAGTACTTGTGTTGGGCCTGGTGCCTTGTACTCGCCGCCTTCTCTGGGGCAGGGGGCCTCTGCTCTGCCTCGGTGCAGGGTGGCTGCTGGCAGTGCCCTGCTCCCATTGGGCACTGAGTCTTTCAAGCCCTGTTCTGACTTGCCCCATCCCCTCCTGCTGTTCCTTTTCCTGCCGGCAGGTGAGCAAAGCCAAGCAGCGGCTTGTGTTGAAGCCTGCTGGTTGTGTTGGTATTTTTATCAGAGGGCAGTATTTTTTTCTTCTCTTCTTGCCTGTGAAGGCTGGATGTAGCTCTGCAGGGGTAACAGGCTTCAGAAGGAGGTAAAGGAAGCAGCAGATTTGTAAAGTGAGTTTGCCATAGTGAGTAGGGTGCCCAGCTACATATACAGAATTACTCAAAAAAATCCTGATGGGGATTGGGTGCATGGCTCCTTTTGAGTAGGGAGTATGGTGCTGGCAGGGACTGGCTGTATTGCTCCCCTTGAGTAGGGAGCTGAGTGTATGGTGTTAATCCACAGCATCACAGGTGTGGGTTTTGTGCACATGGCACCTAGCCAAGTTTCAACCCTGTTTCCAACCTGTGGCAAGGACTCAGCAGTGCTAAGCACCCATAATTCCCCATTGCCCAGCACTTTGCAGGATCAGGCTCCAAATTATAGCCCTAACAAAACAGGATAGCATGGTTTTAATATACTTGTATCTGTGCGTTACTCTGTGCTTCTGAAATGCTTTGCGTGTTATAATGTAGTTTCACCATACAGTAAAATTGAGAGCTCATATTTGCTCTGAGACCAAACTGTCAGATATTTATGTGACTTCCTGGAAAATATCTTTTGAACGAAAGCCTTTTACATGTCTTTTTTTTTTTTTTTTAGGAAATTTTCCTTATATCTAAAACTTCATATTTGGCATGGGACTTTGAACTTGGTGAAAGCAAGTTGCTTTTTTGTGTGTCTTTATTTTCAAACTAAATCCTTTCAATCTGTAATCCTTTGATACATGTGGATTTCTGACTCTGTTTTTCTTTCAAGGGTGGAACTCTTCCTTGAGCCTGCATAGCTCTGCATGTGAAATGATACCTCTTTATTTTGGGGCTTCAGGAATGATGCAGTTCCATGAGGAATTGCACTTACAAGCCATGTAAAATGGTTGCGAGACAGTAGGCTGACCAGGAAGAAAACACTGAAATGCATGCTGCTTTCTCTTGTCATCTTAAACATATTGAGGTTAAAACTTTCTATCCTGGCTCAAGTAGTATTAGATATGTTAAGTCTGTTGGTCTCTGTGATTGTTCATAAGTACTATTTAGGATACAGTGAACTGTTTGAGAGTTCAAATTTCTGCTGAACATGATACAGGAACCAGCAACAAGTGACATTTATTAGTTAGTTTGCTAAACAATTTACCAGAACGCGCTTATATGCTATAGTGACAAATGCATTCTGTGAACTCATTAAGAATGAAATGGAACTGTGCATTCAAGTATGGTGGGATGTTTGTTTGAATAATACATACATTTTTGTAGGCTTCAATACTTTGCTCTGTCAAAGTTATGTTTGACTACATACATTACAAATGTCAGTATTTCCCCGCCTCTGTATTTGATTCTTGCATTCTAACAAGTTTCAGTAACTTCCTTTCAACCCTTAAACACATTTGTCGTACCAGCTTAGACTGATCAACATTTTTCCTTATTAGTGGTTAATACCTGTTGCAGCTGAAATGGTGCTTGAAAATTCTGCCAATTTTATTAGCCCAGGGGTAGACATGAAAGCTGGGAAAGAGAGAAACTCTGGGATTTGTACCTGGAGGATGTCCCTGGTTCCTGACAGCAAACTCAGTCTTTTGCTCCAGTTTCTGGATTAGAATGTGACTTACACTGTTGAAGAAAGAGCTTCATCAAGCTATTTAATCTTTATCTGTTGAAGGATCATCTCAGAGTTAAATTTTGTTTTAGGTGTGTGTTACTTGAGGGAAGTCACTTAACTTTTCCCTGCTGGAGTTAATGCATTTATTAATATTTGGGAAGAGGTGATATATTATCCTGACAGGAACTATGTAAATACCTACAGAGAAGAATTTTTGGGGGTCATTTTCATTTGTTCCAGTAGCCCATGAGAATATTCTGTTCTCCTGTTTCTATTTCATTCTTACTCTTTGTTTTCTGGGAGGTCCTCCTCTGAATAACTCATCAATCTCAGCTGCTGTTGGTAGTTCTGCTCAGCAGCTTTGTGGAATTGATGGGATTCACTGCTGTCTACAAGGTTCTGAATAGATTTTCAACATCCCCAAATATAAGCCCTAGTCATCAGGCTATCAACTGTTGTGGCATGGCATTTCTAGTTCTGTTCGGAACCTGAAAGAACTTTCTGCTGAACTCCTTGTAAAAACTAATACTACTGCCAAAAAGCCTAAAAAAAATTATGTATTATTCAAACAAACATCCCACCATACTTGAATGCACAGTTCCATTTCATTCTTAATCAATGCCTCCCTTCCTGTGGAAAAACTGTTTTGTTGGAAAATTTCTACTTGGCTCCAGAACAGCGGTTCTCAACATTTTTTTTTTTTTTTAATGTTGGACTTAAAGCATCCCTTGATAGCACTTGTGAATTGTGACACCGCATTTAAAAACCTAATTGGTTTATTACAGTGCTTACCTCCTTGCAGGGGAATTGAATGCCAGGGTTCAGTCTGCCTGCCCTTACCTGCTCATTTCTGGGCACCTGGAGCCTGTACCTGCCCTTATCTACTGAGTTCTTCGCACCTTCTTATCTGCTCACACTTCTGATCCACCCTTCAAAGGATCTTGTGTCATCCTGGTTGAGAATCACTGGGCCAGAAGTATATCTGTCTGCCTAGATTTACTCTTAGTTAACATTAAGCAGGTTATCTAAGACTATATTTGTTAGGAATTGAAAGGGAATGAGTCCATTCAGTTTTTCTGAAAGATAATGTAATTTTTCAGTTCCATGCTTACTCCCTGAATTCTCTTTGCCAGCTTCAGTGGTATTGATGATAATTTTTAAATTTTTTCCCATTTATGAAAAACTTGCAAAAAAAAGGGTATCCGACTATATAAGGGAGATGATTGAGAATGTGGTCAAAAGCATGGGTCAACCCTTATGCTAAGGAAACCCTTTTTTAGTCAACTTCTGTAGCTATTTAATTACCACATTTACCTGCATGCAAGACTACCCTGAATTTAAGATGACCCCCCCAATAATTAGTTTCTAAACATGAAAAATGTATAAACTTGTGATTGGGGGTGCACCGATAAAGACTTTCTTGGCTGATGCCAATAATTCACTAAGCATATTGGCTGATACTGATAACCAATTTATAGGAATGCAGCTGGACAGCGTGGAGAGCAGCATCCTGCTAGTACATCTATGGGGAGGAAGGGGCTGGGGAGGTGGAAGGAGGAAGATGGAGACCCCCCATGGTCAGGGAGGAAGTGGGGTGGGGGGCTGGAGGTGCTGCTCAGCTTGGGCAGTGAATGGGACCCCAGGGACAGGGCAGGGAGCAGGTTAGCCATGGGCATCTTGTCCAGGGGATCAGTGTCCTGGCACTTAAAAATGGCAGTGGGGCACTTGAACTGAAGTTCTTTAAATGAACTTTAGTTCAAGCATCCCCACCACTACTTTTAAGTGTGGGGATGCTTCTAACGAGCCAAGTGGGGCAAGGGTGGATGTGGGATGCCTACTGCGGACTTGGCTCTCCACCCTGCTGCCTTTGCCCCAGGAGCTGTGCACTAGCTGTGCATCCCCTGCCCAGTGGGTAGCAGGAAGCACAACTCACCACCACTGCTGAATGGGCAGGGGATGTATGGGCAGCAGGGTGGAGAGCCCCGAGCCCACAGCAGGCAGCCTGTGTCCACCCTCACCCTGCACACAAATGCAGGGGGCCCATGCCTCTCCTATGGGTGTGCGCAGCAGTGGAGAGCCACCCTCCCTCCTCAGCCTCCCCCCTCCCCCCTCCCCCCCATGCCCTCTGGATGAGTCACCTGTGGCTCAGTCCTGCTCCTTGTCCCAGCCCTGGGTCCCATTCACCACTCTGGTTGGGCAGCAGCCCCTGACCCACTCCCTCCCTCACCATGGGGGCCTCAATCTGCCTCCCCCACACCACTTCCCCTTTATAGACTTATCTGCAGGGCATATTCTTCACACTGCTTGGCTGTGCTGCTGGCCATGTGCATGTTGTGGCTGTGCACGTGCATGTGGCATCCAGGGCCCGAGCTAGAAGGCACATTATATTTATCGGTACATTATCGGCTATACTGGTCAAAAAAAGTCAACAGCTGATAATGTTAATATTCCTTTTTTTCAGTGCCAGTCTGATATGGCACAGGTATATCAGTGCACCTCTATTTGTGATGACTTTCCATTTATAAAATCTAATCATTGGAGGGTCATCTTAAATTTATCCCACTACCACCACCACTGCTGCAGTGGGAAGAGCAGTGGTAGGGGGGACAGACTGGGGAGGGGATGGTAAGAACCTTGCTGCCCCCCCCCACCTGCATTGCTGCTGCATCTGCTTTCCCTGCCCCCCCCCATTCCCCCATTATTTATCATTTTTCTGGTGCTGGCACGTTCCATCTCTGCTTCAGCCTGGGGCAGCCCCCACTTGGTGGCAGCCTGGCAATGACTGCAGAGGGGAGTGGGGGGATGAAGCTGTGTTGGGTGGGGGTCAGGCAGCAACAGTGCAGTTCTGACCCTGACCCTGAGTTGGGGCTGGAACTGTGGCTGCTGCCACCATCCTCCCAAGATGAGGTACTTCTTCTGCCCTGCCTACTCCCCAGTGTTAAATGTGGGGGGATATGCATCTTAGACTTCAGTAAATATGATACTTGTGCGGGAAGTGGTGTGTACACAAACTAAATTCTGAAGCCATCCTTCAGAAGAAAACCACCTAATACCTCCCTGGTGAATCTCGCTAATGCTGACTTCACTTGTTCATTTTTACTACTTTTGAAAACAATTTTAAAAAATGTTAATACAGACAACACTTCATAATTCAACTTAAATACTCAAATATCCAGTCAGTCACAGCTCCCACTGCAGTTGTTGTATAGAAGTGGGTGGTGAGTTGGGCAGCAATGACCATGAGGTGATCGAGTTCAGAATCCTGACGAAAGGAAGGAGAGCAGCAGAGTATGGACCATGGACTCCAGAAAAGCAGACTTTGGCTCCCCCAGGGAACTGATGGACAGGATCACCTGGGAGACTAGTCTGAGGAGGAAAGGAGACCAGGAGACCTAACAATATTTTAAAGAAATCTTACTGAGGGTGCAGGAACAAACCATCCTGATGTACAGGAAGACTAGCAAATGTGGCAAGTGAACAGCGTAGCTTAGCAGAGAACTGTTAGGTGAGCTTAAAGACAAAAAGGAAGCTTACAAGAAGTGGACGCTTGGACAGACACCTTGGGAGGAGTATAAGAGTATTGCTTAGGCATGCGGGGATGAAATTAGGAAAGCCAAAGTGCAATTGGAGCTACAGCTAGCAAGGAATGTGAATGGAATCTCCTCAAAGAATCCATTTCTAACCACTTGGAGAAGAAGGTGATTAGAAACGGTCAGCATGGATTCACCAAGGGCAAGTCATATCTGACCACCCTGATGGCCTTCTGTCATGAGATAACTGCCTCTGGATGCAGGAAAAGCAGTGGATGTGTAATATACTTTTACCTTAGCAAGGCTTTTGATACGGTCTCCCACAGCATTCTTGGAAGCAAGCTGAGGAGACTGAGAGGGGATTTGATAGCAGCCTACAATGACCTGCAGGGTGGTTCCAAAGAGGATGGAGCTAGACTGTTCACTGGTGGCAAAAGACACAACAAGGAACAATGGTCTCAAGTTGCAGCAGGGGATATTAGGAAAAACTTGCTAGGAGAGTGGTGAAGCAGGCTACCTAGAGAAGTAGTGGAATCTCTGTCCTGGAGGGTTTTAAGGCACGGCTTGACAAAGCCTTGGCTAGGATGATCTAGTTGGGGATGGCCCTGCTTTGAGCAGGGGGTTGGACTAAATGACCTTCTGAGATCCCTTACACAATCCTAATTTTCTATGATTCTGTAACTTGTCTACCTTGTGTATATATACACAAGGTATGTCTTGAATATCTTTTCTGTTCCGTATACGGGCATGCTTTTCATAGCATAGACAATAGTACAGAATGATATGTATAAATGATTAATTATGGTTGCCTTGGAAACCATAACTTTAAATGTTGTGACCAGATGAGAGCCAAATTAATTTATCTTGTGGTAAGGGTCTGTGGTGTTTCTCTTGGTATAATGGATATATGTTTGGGGGGTATTTTTTAGTAGTTTTTGGAAATAATTAAAAGAAAAAAGGTGCCATTCCTGATTCACTGCAAACTGCACAGCAAGTAGGGATTTCTGTTTTGAAATAATTTGCTTTAGCATTATTATTTGATAGCTCTTAATGCTGTCATCTTAAACAAAAACAAAAAAAAATCTGGTAAATGTCTCATTTTGTTGTGGAGAAGCTGGAATTTTTTGCCACTGGTTTGAGAGAGGGTAGTTTTATTTCCACATTCATATATTTTTTTTCCCTGTCACTTTCCTTTTAGTTAATCTGCTTTCTCAAATCTGCTTTCCTAGAGTTTTATTGAAAAAGGATTTCTGTTCTTTATCTAAGGTCAGCTGGGATCAATCTTCTGCAACCTCTATCAGTACACCAAAGTGCATTTGGGGAAAATACTTGGGGGAGGCCATTGTCCATGGTTCCTCCTCAGCTCTAGAACTACCTCCCTCTTGAGGCTTGCCAGAGCCCATGCCTAGATGCCTTTTTATCTGAGCATTTAGCAGAGAAAGGTAGGCTGAGATGCTGTTTTACCTGGATATTCTAGTTCTGTTTTGTTCTGCTCTTTTGTCACATTCCTGTCCTATAACTTATTCTGTCCTCTTATGGTAAGATGTTCTGAGCCTTGTTGAAAAGGACAGCATAAAAATGAATAACAAAAAATATGTACAGAATACCATAAAATATACCATAAAGTATACTCTAATGAACATACACATAGCAATACGTAAACACAGAATATGCTATATGCCTAAAACAGTGCTGATTTGAACTATACAGTAACTGTGTACTATATCAACCATACAGCAAAAAACACAGCACATTAAAAAAAATCAGAAAAAGTGGGGAAAGGGGAAAAGAAAATGGTATTTCATATAACGAATGGCAACATTTTACCTGTGCCTGGAATGGTGAGAAATAAAGAGATTCTAATCAGTAAAAAAAAATGTATGTTAAAATATGATGGGATGTATGCAAGCAGCAGGGATTGCTCAAGGTGATAATCATCTTCATGGGCTAGCTAGATATGATGGAACCTCTCTATCTACATGGTGCTCTAGATCAGGAGTGGGCAATTATTCATTATTTTGGGTGGAGGGCCACTTACTAAGTTTTGGCAAGCCATTGAGGGTGGCATGACAGGCAGCCAGGGACAGTAAATATTAATCTTCTAAACTTTTTTTTTTTTTTTTTTTAGGGGTCCTGTGGGCCAGATGGAATGGCCTGGTGGCAGCATTCCACCCCACAGGCCACATTTTGCCAGTGGAGAAAAATGCAATCCTGCAGTAATTTTTTTTTTTTTTTTTAAATAACATTTCATTAAATCAAAATGCTTGATATGTACTTCCATGCCCTTTTTACACTTGTGAGAGAAGGGGATGTGAAAAGGAGATTAAATCCAATGGAGAACTGAATTAGTAGTGGCTTTCTTTTGGCAGGCACAATGATTGGTAATAAGACCCTAAGCCACACATTTTAATTCGTTTAAAGAGCTTGTTTTCATGTTTTCAGTATAATGAATGTAAATTAAAGCCGTGCTGGCTTTCAGCTTCTCCCTGCCTCAATGAGTTGACTGGGCTGCTCCTTGGGACTATGCTGGCCAAACTCTGGTTGGTTTCACAACTTTGAAGATTCTGAGGAGTAGCCTGTCAGTTTCCTCACCAGACAGCAAAATGAAAACTTGAGCTGTAGCGAAGGCTGGCTGTGAAATCAGGTATTGAGATGAATAAAAAAAGTAAAGGGTATTTCCCCTTCTCACTAAAGTAATTTAGGAGGACCTAAAGCAGATGAAAGGATGGAGGAAGGGTGCCTTTTCTTTCCTCTGGCCAGAGGAGGAGAAAATGAGTTTCTAGCACACTTGCTAGAAAATTGGCTGATTTGAAAACTAGAGGGTGCAGACAGAAGTGACAATTTTTGCCCCACTTGCCACAGAAAGCAGTTTATAGTCATGACCAAACACAAGTGCATGGCTGCAGGCAACTTCAGAAATGGCTGATTGGGTGAAATCTGACTCCTTATTGCATGAGGGATCAGATGATAGCGTTTCAAAACTGCCTCTTCTTTAACTTCTGTCTGGGCTGCCTGCCAACCTTGAGTTGTTTCAGAATGGGAGGGAGGAAGGGAGCAGAGGGAGTTTGGTTTGAGGGTTTTTCAGCCCCTGCTGGAGGGTGGGGCTGGTGTATTGGAGCTGAGGTTGTGCGGGGGTGCTTAAATATATCCACCCCACTCTCCAGCACTGGCTGGGGAACCTCTAGAACAGGGACAGGCTGGGAGAGAGGAGGAGCCATTGCTAGGGGAAACCAGCTGCAGGCTCCTTGCCAGCAGCTAGATTCCCCTTCCTGCTGCAACCAACAATGAACTTCTGTTTGTACCAGGAGATAGTTGTAACTTGGAACGCTTCTTGCAAAGTGTTCTCAGTTACAGTAGGGAGCTTCACTTCTGTCTGCAAACTTCAAGCTCAAAGCGGAGTGTTACCTTTCATGTTACCATTTCACTGCCTAGGAGGAGTTCTGTTGCCCTGGTTGGCTTTCATAAAGCCCTGCATACCACTTGGAGCTTGGACCAAGAGATGGACAGACCATGCCTTCCTCACCAAGGAGGCATTAAGCTGCAAATAAATTTTTATGGCTGCACAACATTCAAGCAAAGGGATATCTTAGCCCTTTGTCACTCCACAAGTTACTAAATTTTACCATGGTGATGATGGTAGTCATAATTTGTGCCACCACTTTGTGGCCAACATCTGTTTACTTATGGTGGGAGAGTGCAGGCAGCCTGCAGCTGCCCAGACTCTTCAGGGTCCTGATCCTGTGAGTCAGAGGCCTGAGGTGCTTTGCCTTGACATGGGGCTTATGTCTGCAAGTAGGATCTGGAACCAGTGTCCCACAGGATCATGCCTCCAAATCCCTGGGAGTGGCAGCCTAACCTTGCAAGGCAAGAACCCTGGTGATGTCTGTAGGTGTACTGAAGTTTATCAGCTGTGCAACAACATATTGCAGCACACCTGATCACACTCTACCCTAAGGACAATGTCTGTTTTCAGCCTTGGGAGGGCACCGATGCTTTGAGAACACCATGCGCTGTATGTAGCTTCAAAACCAGGTAAGGTCAGGATGATCCATAGGACTGATACAGTCAATGCTTAACAGACTGGGATTTCCTATCGAAGCTCCAGCTGGCATGCAGGTGCCAAGAGGTGTCTTAAGTTACAGCCTGCAGGGATGATGCAAGTAATGTTTGCATCGGACAGCAGTGAATTTGCTATTCAGGTAGTGGCACTGTCCTTTTTTTGACTTGCTCATAACAAACAACAGCATGAAGTGATCTTGGTTCTGTTTCAGAGCAGATATGAATATAGACCAGGTTCACAAATGTAGAACTGAGAAAGTAATTACCCTGTTTGATTCTGCTGGTGACCAGAAAGGTTGACTATAATGTGTGAAGTGTGAGCCAGGCAGTACTAGACCACAATTCTCTTGGATGTCGTTGGAATATTGATTTCTGCTACTGAAACCTGCTGTCTCAAGAATGTCTTCTTGTCCATGCATCTCAGTCTGGAATTGCACAACCCGTCAGCTGGATAACAAGAGCTGGAATAGTTCTTTCAACATATGCCATGAGAGAGTAGCTTTTAATGATATTATCTATTCCTACTTAGCAGTTTTCCCCAGTAGGTCACAAAGCATCTGATCTACTCATTATCAATATATTGTTATCTAGTTTCAGATGAAGAAACTGGGATGTAGAGAGGCCAGTGGCAGACCTAGCAGTAGAACCCAGGTCTCTGAAGTCCTGGTTCAGTGATCTGTCCATTAGGTTACACTGCCTCCCTTTTAGTGGCAAAGGTTTTCCCTTTAGGTGCCACAAAATCAGTTTCCATGTTCTGTGTGTGAAAGATCACTTAATATCAGCTCCTGCAAGTTTCATCTATGCACCAAGTTTGTTTGGCAAAACTAAGATGTCGGTCTTGGTAGTAGCTCCTCTTTGAAACTCTCCCACTGTTTTGGCTTGCCAGAACCTGAAGTTGCACATCTTCTAGAAGTGCTGAGACTCTTAGTTAGGCAGGCATTTAGCAGGCAGGGTTAAGCTGGGGTATTGTTTGGGTAGTTCTTGCTTTATATCTTGTCTTCTTTCATAACTCAACTGCTTTTATAAGTTATTTTATTTTTATTATAAGCTAGCATGAACCTTTTTTGGGATGGTCAGCATATAAATCTAATGAATAAATAAATTGATCTGTTCTGAGCTTGCTGTTCTACCTAACATCTCATGACCTATCCTTGATACACACATGTCTACTATCAGCATATCATGTCGGGGCATAGTTTTTCTGGTTTCTGTCTTTCTGCCATCAAAATGTTCCTGAAAGGTCTACAGACTGTTTCCCTCCAGTCTGAGATCTTAATCTTGGGCTGATGAATGTAATAGACTTGCCACTCAGGTCATTTGGAAGTGCTTTGTTTCACTCATTGGTTATAACAGTGACCTCTTTTCCTTGTGACAAGATATTTAGCAGAATTTGTGGATTAGCTGGAAGTGGACAGGCCACTCTGTTAATGCTTCTGCTGTGACCTCTGGGCTGTCAATTGTGTACTTTAGTCCCTGTGCCACCCCAGCCCCGCATGACAGCAACTTTTAAGTTTTTAATCCTCTTGACCATATTCCATTGTCCTGCATTTTTATCCAAAGCTTATTCCAGTGCCCAAATGCTATGTTGTATTAAAACTGTTTTTGTCAACAACTACCAATACCCACATAAACCTAAGAGTCCTGACCACTGTAAGGTCCCTCTTGCCCATTTTGCAGCAACTAATCAACTGTCACTTTTAGAAAGCAAAATCTTAATTTGGCTCCTATATACCTCAGTTACTAACAAACTTTCCCATAAACCACCCTAACTTTGTCCTTCAACTGATGTACGTTTAAGGAAGGGAGACCCTGCAAGTCATGCAAAGTTAATGTTAAAAATAAATCGGAGATGACTGAGGTAGTGTTCACAAACACAAGACATCTACAGTTTTGGTTCCATAGTTCTCCAAATTTTGGCCACTTTTAAGTCCATAAGAAATAGCTTTTGGTATACAGTATAGTTGCATATTTAACTTATGCAAATTTAGCTATACGTGCTTGGCTGGCCGTTGGGTGCCGGTGGGGGCACGCTGCATAGTGCAGTGCTGCGTGGTACTGCCTGCATGTACCACATGGCTGGGAGGCACATGCTCAGCTGGCTGCCCTGGAGGGATGAGGCGGTGGAGGATGAGATGGGCAAGAAGTGCGTGCTGTTGCGCAGCTGTTGCGCTGCATGCACAGGCTGTGTGGCGCCACGCCCACCTTGTGCGGGCCCAGCAGTGGCAGCATCTGCTCGGTGCCAAAGCCCGGCAACTTCAGCTATACACGATTTCAACTATACGCACTGACTTTGAAACATAACCCCCGCATAAGTTGCAACTGTACTGTATTATAACCATGAGCAGATAAATTCACATTTTGTTAATTCAGGTGCTTGTTCTAGTATTCTATGGTGCTAGTGCCAGGTAGCATCATGGACATAGAAAATGAAGCCAAATAAATAGTATGAAAGCAAAGGGTAGCTGAGGATCTTAAAGAATTGGACCCATGGAGTCGCATCATCTGGCCTTTGGTAGTGCCGGTCCAGACATTTATCTGTGACATTATTGGCTACACTGGCTAAAAAAATGTTGATTGCCAGTAATGTTAATTTTCCTTTTATTGGTGCTGATCCAGTATGCCAGCAATATATTGGTACACCTCTATAAATTTTTTGTATAAAATCTGATTATTGGGCAATGATCCTAAATTCAGAATTGTTTTAGATTCAGGTAAATAAGGTATTTAGGGTCTTCTTAATTACATGAAGGATACTTCCATTTATTAAAAATTCTAATGTGTAATACTCCCCAAATTAATAGATTAAGAGTAGTTAGTGTTCTGTTTTTGCTAAAAATTGTGTTACATATATTGATATAGTTGCCAACCTTCTCCAAAAGCAGGGCTGATATTGGGGCTCAGTCTGTCTAGCAGAGAGGTCTGCCCCAAGATTGGGTTGGCTAACCTTGTGTTTTGGTGTCATTCAAAAGCCAAAATTAAGTAGTCTCCATTTGTATCACTGGATGGTGTTGTTCTGTCTATGTAGCTCTGCAATTTTGAGACAGCTTCACCCAAAGTTATAGATGGAACTGTTTAGTATCACTGGCCAGTTCCTTTAGAAGGACAAGAACAATTATCATTCCCAAACACATGGCAGAGAGGGCTTTTGTTGGGATAGACACCCAAAATATTGTAGGTGTCATCTGCCTCAAAAGAACATTGAGAGATACACAGTTCACTGGGGGGAATCCAGATGGCCCAGGAAGAAAAACTTCTGAAGGACTCTTGGGCTCAGTGGCAAATAGAACAGTGTTGGTGAGGGAGGGGACAGGTTTGCTTGAAGATATTTGGCAGCTGTCTGGCTTGGGATTTTCCCACACCTTTGGGAAATCCGCATCTCCAGCTAGGCAAGAAGCCTGAGCTCTGGAAAATCTGACAAGACTCTCTGAAGGGCTGTTGTAGTCAAATGAGAGGGTGAGAGATTGTATCCTTTTTTCTGTACTTTGCCTCCAAACTATGTGGTCAGCTTGCCTTGTGCAGTACTTTTCTTCTGTGTAAATCAGTCCTTTTGTTATTTTGTGACATGCTGATTGCCCCATGTAAAGCATAATCTCAGAGCAAGTGCCAATGCAGGGTTTTTTTTGGCACTTTTTTACCTAATAGCTGATTGAATCAGCTTTAGCTAAAAATGCCAGTAAGCCTGCTGAATGCCTGATCCTTACAGATGCCGCAGAGCCAGGTTGAAGTAATGCACTGCGTCTTCTGATAAAGCTCAGGTTTTGTGTGGTGGTGTTTTTGTTTGTTTTTAATGTCTGCAAGCAGCCTTAGTGGCATGTATGTCCAGTTCCTTTCTACAAGCTATAATAATTAAGGTTGCGTAATACATGGCAGAGATTTAGGATTTTAACGTGAAATCAGTTCTGCAGCCTAAAACCAATTATTTGAAAGGAAAAAAACCCATAAGAAAATGGATATTTAAACAAATGTGCTTACCTATACTTGGGAGAGAGTAACTTTTTAATTTTTTGCTAACTCAATTGCAAGCTGTTACTTAACAGTTGCCTCTAAGTCATCCATTGACAACTTGCTTCTGCTTGTCTGAGCTAGACATGCTATGCCATTCATCAGCCAAAAGCTATGAATATCAGTTTTTTGGTCTGGAAATACCTTTTATTGAACCAACTATATAGTTGGGGGAGATGCTGATTACGTTTGTGATTTCATGGTGAATGTCTTCATGTCTAGAGAAGAAGCAGATGCAGCCTAAGCTAAATAGCAGATAAAACTGACTTCTGCTTAAATGTATTATGTACATAATCTATGTAAGGTACAGAGAGTTTAGCAAAGGAGCAGGTAAATTGTAATGAGCCCTAAAACTTTTGTGTTTAGACCCTAGTTTCTGGTGTCCAGTGAAGCTATATGAATCTTTTGTTTCCAGGTCGTCTTGTTTAGGGTTCCCTTGAGTACAAGGACTGTGAGGCCAGAGATGGATTAGCTTATCTATTTTAACAGCCTTTTACTTGTTTTGTGCCTATTTGTGATAACCTCTCTTTACTCCACAGCTTGCTTTCCCTCTTTAAGTGACTATTTTCACTTGTATAAGAGTTAAACAAGTCACTATTTTACCTGGCATATAGTTTAGGCTGCATCTGTTTTCTTCCCAGACCTGAGGACAGGAACTTTGTGCCTGAAAGCTTGTCTAATGTATATATTGTGCCCATATTTAGTTAGGTGAAAAAAGATGTTACCAAAGAAGCCTTGCTTCTTGTTCCCTGGCCTGTCATGGATACAACACCACTGTGATCTTTTTAAAGATTTCCGGTTGGCTTTTTAAAACTCCACATTAGGATCAACTAGCTTGCTAAACAGCAGTTTTTACAATGATATTACAGGCAACCCCTATTTAGCGGTCTTAATTTGTTGCTGAAAACTGAGTGTTAAGTGAAACAAACTTTCATTTTCACTTTTCACTGTCTAAAGCCAGGGCTGCCAGGGTTAGTGTCAGTTTCAGTACCAGCTGTCCGATACCCATGAGCACTATAACAAAACTTGCTGAGTGCTAAGTGGAATCGGGTATCGATTTAAAACGAGCACTATAGCAAAATAGCACCAAGCGAAATGGCGTTAAATGGGGGTTGCTCGTATATAAAGATTAATGTATACATGTTTACAATTTGTATAGAGCTTCATGAGTATGAGGCAGCTCTTAATGTTGTTAACCAAAATGATGCTCAGTGGGCATGTCTACATGTAAATTAATGCGCTGTAGTTATGGCACATTAAGTTTAGTACCTGTACTAATAGGTACTAATTGCATTATAGTTGGCAGTAGCACCAGCATACATCTTTTGTGATGCTAATGTGCAGTAGATTAATTCTGTTGTGCATTAGCACGAGCGCATCTTTTGCCATGATGTGCTAGGGGGGCAGCAGAATTAGTCTACTGTGCTTCTAGCGTCTCATGTAGATGCCACAAATATCCATTTTGTCACTGAGGTGTTTTTAGTTGTACCACCTGTCCATAAATCCTTTTGCAATTCAGGATGCTGCAATGTAGATAATTTAATGCTGAATAATCACAGCTTGTATATGTTTCATTGATTACATCCTCTTATGGGTAGGGACCTACAAATTCACGGCAGTGGAATGTGTGGTGGTTCCTTTAATCTTGCATGTTCCCTTGCATGTACCTCGCCCATTGCCCCCTCTCCTCCTCGCTGATGATTTAGTGGGGGGCCCCACCATTCCCTTCTGATCAGTGGGGAAGCTAAAACCACAGGTTTAATTGTGGTACTGTCACTCCCAGTGGGGGAGAGCAGGGCCATTTGGGGCCCCTCAGCCAATCAGTGACAGGAGGCAAAAACAGCGCCTTATTTAAAGCTGCAGTTTTCACCTGCCTGCTAATCATGAGCAGCTGCAAGCAGGGCCCCTCCACCAATGAGCAGGGGTGTGGGTGAACCTGCAAGATTAAAGGAGCCATGTCTGCCATGAATTTAGTAGGTCCCTAATTATGGGCATTTAGCTGGTATAGGATAATCAGCAACCACAATGTGGCTATATTTTCATTTGAAAGGAGAGGTGACCTAAGTTGTCTCAGTTAATTGGTTCTCCATAATTCAAGGTTTTTGTCTTGAAAATGTCATTTAATGCATGTCTCTGCATTTGCTTATATGTAAGTTATTGTTTCTTCTTAACCTCCTTCATTGTTTGATATCATAACTGGGTTTGTTTGTTTTTTAAGATTTTCACTTTGTGGGTGGCAGTAGGTCACCCTGTCAATGTTGCTCTTTTTTTCCCCAAAAACAACCCATGTATTACAGGATGCTGCTTTTCTAGGAAACTTAGCTTAGTGCATTTTGTAGGACTTTTGACAGTTGTATAATGTACTGTAGCCATTTGACAAAAATAGACTGTAGAAAAATGGATAAGGGAACTTGTATTTGTGTTTAGAAGATATTTGCTTGCTTCCCTTTTTTGCTGATACACAGGTGTTTTTGATCTGTCTTGATTTGCACATGAGCCATTTTGTCTGATGTGTGTGCATGTTATCCAATTTGTTCATTAGCATCCTGAGACTTAACTTTTATGTTAGAATTTATTTTGACATGAGGAAAAACAGACTATTTATAGGATAGTTGTAAAACTTCCCTCATAGTGAGCCAGGTTAAAGTTTTATCCCAGAACAAAGCAGGTAAAAGAAATGCCAAGGTATTTGATCATATGGCACAAGCTATATTCAAATTCAGAGCTTTAAAAAAGTTCTGTGTATTTAGCTAGTCATGAAGAATATTTCATATTAACTAACACCCTTAAAAAATATGGCCAGTCGGGATGCTATAAACATGACTTTACCTGCAATCTTCCAGTGGCATGTATATTTAAAGTCTACCTGGTATGTTGTGTCTGTATGTGTGTGTGTTATTTTAGTTCATTGATGTGTCGTGTTGTTTTAGATGGACATGTACAACCTTTACACTAAGACTGCAGAAAAAATTACAAATCGTCCATGGGTCTCTGCCATTTCTATTGGCATATGAGGGGCAGGGCAGGGGTTTGTGGGAGGAGAGTAAAATGAAATTTCTGCCTCAGTACTGTTCCTGTGTCCTTACTGCACTCTTCTTCATTCTCTGGTTCTCCCTCAGAAGCTCCTTGACCTCTGTTTCAGCTTCATGGGGACAAGGTTCTGTTACTGCCCCAATTTTAATTTGTTTTGTTTCATTTTTTTATGCTCCTTCCCTAGAAATAAAGTAAGTGCCTGTGAAGAGCAGCAGCAGAAACAACTCTCCCAAATAGTAGCAGTGGAATGAAACTGGCATCATTCTTGACAGTGTCACAGCTGCCCTGTCCAGTTCTGAATCTCAGTAGGGAAATTGCCTGATATTGTTTTATGTTGCTCTGCGGCTGCATAACTAAACATTGAGCAGCAGCAGAAGCCTTGATTTGTCTTTCTGTGGGTTCAGAAAGGCAACTATGAAAGAAGATTGTCCAATATGTATGGAAGACCTAGAAGCTCAGTTTTGTGGTGGTGTTTGTTTTTTTTTTAAGTTCAGATTCTGGAGGAGTTCTCAGGTTCCCACACTTGTCAGGCAATGCTTTCCATTTGTTCTGTGTGAGTAGATTTTGTAAGCCTGAAGGTGAAGGACTTTCTTTTTCTTTTTTTTAACTTTCAGGCTACATGTAATGTTCAGTTGTAATAACTTGTTCAAAATCAAGCCATGCCCCAAGGAGTCAGCTGTCTGTAATTAGGACAGTGTAATCATTGGCAGATGTTGCCTTTTATTACCTTGTCTTGGCTCTAATTAAGAATGATTAAAATAGTTGAAAAGTCTTTCAAGTGGAGATGGACTTTTTGGTCCCTAGGTCCATGTAATAGAATCATCATAGAATCATAGAAGTAGGGTCAGAAGGGATCTTGTAGATCTTCAAGTCCGACCTCCTGCCCAGGCAGGAGAAAACTGGGCTCAAATGACTCCAGCCAGGTAGGCATCAAGCGTCTTCCTAAAGACCCCCAGGGTAGGAGCCAGCACCACATCCCTTGGAAGTTTGTTCCGGATTCTAGCCGCCCTAACTGTGAAGTAGTTCTTACAGATGTCTAATCTAAACCTACTCTCCAACAACTTGTGACCCTTATTCCTTGTTATGCCAGGGGTGCAAGGGGAAACAAGGTCTCTCCCAAACCCTTCTGGTCCCCCCTAGTAAGTTTATAGTCAGTCACCAGGTCCCCCCCTCAGCCTTCTCTTGTGAAGGCTGAACAGGTTCAGGTCCCACAGTCCCTCATTGTGGGGTCTGCCCTGTTGTCCCCGGATCGTGTGGGTGGCCCTCTTCTGGACCCACTCCATGTTGTCCACATCCCTCCTGAAGTGGGGCGCATAGAACGACACAGTACTCCAGCTGTGGCCTGACCAGTGTTGCATAGAGGGGGAGGATCACCTCTTTGGCCCTGCTTGAGATGCACCTGTGGATGCACGACAAGGTCCAGTTAGCCCTGCCAACCGTGACCTCACATTGTTGGCCTATGTTCATCTTGGAGTCAATAATGACTCCAAGATCCCTTTCTGCCTCCATGCTCTCAAGAAGGGAGTTTCCCACCCTATAAGTGTGCTGCTGGTTTCTACTGCCCAAGTGCAGCACCATGCACTTGTCAGTATTGAAACATCCTGTTTTTGTTAGCCCACCCCTGTAACCTATCCAGGTCTTGCTGCAGTCTTTCCGTCCCTACTAGCGTGCTCACCTCACCCCAAATTTTGGTATCATCAGCAAATTTAAAAAGGATGCTTTTCACCCCGTTGTCCAAATCGCTGATAAAGAGATTGAACAGCCCGGGCCCAAGGACTGAGCCCTGGGGGACTCCGCTGCCCACTTCTCCCCAGGTCGAATATGACCCGTCCACCACCACCCTCTGAGTACAGCCCTTCAGCCAGTCTGCAATCCATCTGACTGTGTAGGCGTTAATGCCACAGTCGCCTAGTTTTTTAATGAGGATGGGGTGGGAGACGGTGTCCACAGTGACACCTGCATCATAAAAGGCAATCAAGTTGGTCTGACATGACCTGTCCCTAATGAAACCGTGCTGGTTGCCCTTGAGCATCATCCGTGAAGCTGGCCCATTGTAGATGTGCTCCTTGATGATTTTCCCAAAGAGTTTCCTTAGGATTTGAGGTAAGACTGATGGGCCTATAGTTGCCCAGGTCCTCCCTCCTCCCTTTTTTAAAGATGGGGACAACGTTGGCTATCTTCCAATCAACTGGCATCTGGCCCAAGCACCACGAGCGCTCGTAAAGCCGTGCCAAAGGAAAGAAACAGAACCGTAACTTGTCTTGGGTTCCTATTTCAGGTGCTCTCTAATAATTCTATAAATGTGGGGTTTTTTTTCTTAGATTGTTTTAAATAAAAATGTTGATTTAGTAACAGTTAATGTAATCCTCAAATCTAAAATGTTGGTGCTTTTCTCTTGTAGGTCTGGTAACACTTAATAACGTGAGACACCTAAATGACTTACTTTCTATTTTTCTTGCCTTATGTATTTTAGAGAAGCAGGTCATGACATCCAAGGACAGCTGTCTTTCAGATCATCTCTCTTCTTTCATTATGTTTCCTGTACATATATTCATTTACTTTTTGACCCTTAAACCTTACTTAATAGGTGAAATTTCTTGGGAATTGTCCAATGAAACTTTTTAAATTTGGTCATAAAAGTATTGATTAGTCCCCCGACAAACCCAGCTTTTTGAGGAAATGCATGTCACTGTCTTAGCAAGAAAGATCTATGGTTCGATAGAAGCTTGCTCATCCCTTACAGTATAAATGACTGGCAGTTTAGGGCATTTATCTGGGGGCAAGGTCTTGGCCTACCCTGATTTTTCAGTTCATGGCTGTTCCAGGGTGGAGTGAGGGGGTGTTAGAAACCTAGAAAAGTCTGTTTTGTTTTGTTTTTAATCATGAAGCTGAACAGGAAAATGTTTTAAATCTCAGGGTCTCATGGCATAGGGAAATGTTTCCTATCCAGCTTTATATTTAGGTGAGGTGTTTTCTTTATTTCCTTTATAGGTTTCTGATGAAAGGTCACTGGAACCCTTAAAACCTTGTTTTATAGGTATTGTAACAGGGGGCTTGCTCGGGGCCCACATCTGTGCAGCCCGCCCACCTGTTCTTGGGCCAACAGCCCACTTCCTTTCCTGCCATGCCTTGATCTTAATTGAGTAATTAGAGGTCTTAATTAAGTGGGAGGCTGCCCATTTTCTGCCTCGCTGCTAGGGGGCGCTATCTGTGGCTCCATTCCTCCCCTACACTGCAGCCCAAGCCTTGCAGATGGCATCTAGGTGTTCTCATCATTACTGGCCCCACACTGGGCCCCAAATCCTCCTGGTTGAACGCCAACCTTGAATCCTTTGATCAGGTGGCCTCATCCACCTTCATACAGGCTATATTGCTCCCCAAAACTATTTTCTCTTCTCTGGTGTGGTGCATAAGTAGCATACATGGCAGGTATAGATCTCCCTGCCACCAGTTCCCCTATCTGGTGTGGTCCCCTCACTGGGACCTTCGGCTCCTCTAGCCCTGCCCCACCCATAGGCCAGTCAGGACCCCAGGCCCCTGGCTCTTGGGCTTCCCTCTTGGTGGGCCCCCTGGCCCTTTTGACCTTCCTGGTCCTGGCCCCCGCCTGGGCAGTCAAGGGAAACTCAGACAGGCCTTGATCTATGGCCCTTACTCTTTCCCCAGGGTCCCCTTCTCTGGGTCCTCCTTCACAGTCGTGGGGATCTGGGGGTACCTCACACCATGACTGGTACCTCAGGGTCTCACGAGGGACTTTCACTTCCCCCCGGGCGGCAGGTCGTGGTGCTACCAGTCTTATCTTCGACCCAAACTCTGCCTTCCCAACAGTGGAGGACTTACTGGCGGTGTTGTTGCTTGGCCTATAGCAGCTGAACTGCATTGTTTATATGCGCAGCCCTGAACCTAAAATGGCTGCCCTCATTAGGCATCTGGCGGCTGCCAGCTCCAGGGCCTTAAAGTAGCAGGCACACACAGTGCCCTGTCACAGGTATTAATAAAGTACCATTTAAGTAGTCTGGATATAATTTTTTTTCTTCTTTCAAACTGATTTCTACTTCCTTAGCATATCTTTCATAACTTAATAGTTCTTGAGTTTTCAATTTATTCTTCAAGGTTATGTAAAGTTACATTTCTCATATAAAGTGCCCTAAACCCAGAAAAAAACCTGCCATTTAGACCTCTGGACATAAAAAAGGTACCAGAAAACTATGTTTTTGCAGCTTTGTTTTAGAAGCTCAGGCTCTTTCTACTGTATCCTCTCAGAATGTGGCAGTATAAACTTCATGATTATTCTTTAAAACCTTGTGTACTAAAGAATGTCATTTTTGGAGGGGGTTCACCGATAGAGATTTCCTTGGCTGATACCGATCCGATAGCTGGTTTTACAGGAGCATAGCTGGGCAACGTAGAGAGCAGCTCCCTGCGGGTAAGTCTGTGGAGGTTCAGGGGTGTGAGGGCGGGGAAGGGGCATAGGGGAGCAGATCAGGGTCACCACGGTGAATGGAAGGAGTGGGGCTGAGGCTGGATCTGGGATTGGGGATGCTGCCTAGCCAGGGTGGTGAATTGGGACTCCAGGGCAAGAAGTGGGACAGAGCTGTGGGTGGCTCATCCAGGGGATCAATGTCCTGGTGTTTAAAAATGGTGGTGGGGGCACTTGAACTAAAGCTTATTAAATGAGCTTTAGATCAAGTGCTGCAGCCACCATTTTTAAGTGCAGGGATGCTTTTAGGAGGAAGGCTGCCTGCTGTGGGCTTGGGGCTTTTTTTCCTGCTGCCTTTGCCCTGGGAACCATGCACTGGCCACACTGCCCCTGCTCACCCAGTGGCAGGAAGCACAACTTGCTGCCCCACTGCTGCTGGGCAGGCAGGAGGCAAGTGGCCAACATACGGCTCCTGGGACAAAGGCAGGAGGGCAGAAAGCCTCAAACCCACAGTGAGCAGCCTGCCTCCACCCTGCACACAAATCTGGGAGGGCACATGCTCCTCCATGCCTCCTCCCGGGGTGCATGCAGCAATGAGGAGCTGCCTCTCCTCCCCACCCAGTCCCCCACATCCCTGGAATGAGCCTTCCATGGCTCTGTCTGGCTCCCCACCCTGGCCCCAGGGATCCCATATCACTGCCCTAGTTGGGTAGTAGCCCCAGCTGCTGCCCTACTCCCTCCCTTACTGTGGGGGCCCCGATCTGCCCCACTTGCACCTCTTTCCTCCCCCATACCTCTTCCCCCAGAGACTAACCTGCAGGGTGCTGCTCTCCACTCTGCCTAGCTGTACTCCTGGCCATTTGCATGCTGCAGTTGCACACGCACATGCAGCATCCAGAGGCCCTGGTTAGAAGGCATATTTATCAGTACATTATCAGCTACACTAGTCCAAATAAAGTCAATAGCTGATGATGTTAATTTTCCTTTTATTGGTGCCACCGGGCATGGCACTGATATGTTGGTGCACCTCTACCATTTTTATGTTTGTTTGATATGTCATCCTGACAAAAGTAGAACATAAATTCATATAACATGTTACTGTATCCTGTTCCTTCAGGATATTCTTGTGCACGAGGTTACTGTTTTTGGTAAAAAAAAAATATTCTACCATAGTTGTCTTTGTAGACTTCTGCACTGGGTTTGCACCAGAGACTAACAGTTTAGACAATCAATTAAGAATTAGATCTGATAAAGGACTTGGGCACCTAGAAGTTAGGTGTCTGGCCCTGGCCTGGAATCTAGAGGCCTGTTTTAGGTGACTAGGTTCCTTGTGAAATGTGGATGGTGTCTTCTACATCGCATAGTCAGTGGTTAAAAGATGCAAACATTCTTAGGGGCCAGTGTAAACCTCTCACAAAGTAAATTTCTGAACCAGTAGGATGCAGTACAGCTTCTACTTGTACATGCTTTCTGGCTCAATAAACATTGGATTTCTTATTCCTTCACATTACAGCTTCGAGAGAAGTTTTGGAGAACACATTCAACCAGAGAAAGAATGGGGTTGTCTGATTGTACAGCTGTAAGAAGAGTGCTGTGTGGTGCTCTAGGTCTTTCTTTAAACATGGACTCAAATATTTTATAAGTAGGCACAAAGAAGCTATTTAGACTTCCAGGGAACAGTTAATTGTTGTAACATTCACAACCAATCCAAAAAACAAAGGATGGGAGGGAAACCATGGTTAGTCATTGTTGATTTTTCTTTGTTTTTTCAAATTGATGGGGGCCTGATTCGGAGACATCACAGAGTCTCCTGCTGCCTTCATTGAAGAATGTCATTACAAGCAACATGCGCAGATACTTGACTTGTTGCTGGTGTTGTGAGTAGCTCATTTTCTATTTCTTTCTCTTGGTGGCTGCAAAATTTTGTTCTTGTTTTCCCCATCCTGCAAGAGGGTTATTTTTAGAATTAACCTTTTATCATAGTGTCTTGCTGCTTATGGTTAGCAGTATAATAGCTAGAAGAATTATAATGCTTTCATCATGAAGGGCAAATGTGGTCTCCAAACCATCTTTGTTTATGTTCCTTCTTGAAGGGTTATGACCATACTATGCCCCATTTAGGAAAGACTTTTAAAGATTCATTTTGTGAGGTTTCAAGCTGATACATTTTAAGCGCTGCTTTTTCTTTTTTATAATTTTTTTAGATTTTTTTTTTTTTTTTTACTGTTCTTTGCTCAGGCAAGCCTCTGGCATCTTGGGCAAAGGGACACAAAAAGAGTACTTCGGTAGCACTGCACTGAAGTAAGTTTCCTTCCCCCCCCCCCCCAAATTAGGGATCTACCAGCTGATGTATCTAGCAAAGCTGTTTCATTTCACTTGTCATGAAGCAGCAGTTCTGCTGGTCACAAGGGAATCTCTCAGTCATTTGGGGGATTATGTTGAAAGAATGATATGTAGATTGATAAGTATCTGAGTAATTGTTTAAGCACATGTATATAGATAGAGTATATATTTCTGGTTTGCACAAAGTACCATGTTGTGCTTTCCAATGAGAACTGACCTTTCTTTAGAAATAAAATAGCAAAGTGCAAACATGTAACAAGGTTGAAGTCAGTTATTTAAATGAGTTTTATCCTCACATATTTAAACCCTTAACTTATTCATTTAAATCGGTCCTCTCTACTTCAGATAGTGCCAGAGAGCCCTGTTCATAGACCAGGATTGTGTTAGTGGAGTACAAACGGCTAGAAAAGGTTTGTCCTTGCTCCACAGGTTACAGTGTAATAGGTAACTGGCTTCAAGGTAGGACCCAGAGAGTGCTGATTGATGGAACTGAGTCAGCATGGAGGAAGGTGGCCATTGGCATCCCTTAAGTTTCAGTATTCAGACCAGTGCTTTTCAACATGTTCATCAATTATTTGGATTCAGGTGTTAAACGTATTGGAAAACCAAATTATGCGAGAGCGCAGTCACTCTTGACAACAGGCTGGAGATGCAGGCTGACCTGGACAGGCTTGTAAGATGGATGGATCAAAACCTGATGATGTTTAACACAAAGAAACGTAAAGTGCTTAGTCTGAGGCGAAATAATCTGCAGCACACTTACAGGCTTGCCATTTGCTAAACTTGCCAGCACCACAAGTGAAAGAGACCTGGGAGTCGTAATAGACTGCAAAAGAGCCACCAATGTGATGGCAGAGCAAACAAAACACTGGCATGCATCTGCTGATGCATCTCAGGCAAGACTAAGGATGTCATCCTCCCACTCTACTTGGCCTTGGTGGGACTGCAACTGGAGTACTGCATCCAGTTCTGGGTGCCGCACTTCAGGAAGGATGTAGAAAAGCTTGAGAGAGTCCAAAGGAGGGCCACACGCATGATTAAAGGTCTGAGGAGCTGGTCATATGAGGAGAGGCTGAAAGACTTGGGACTGTTCAGCCTAGAGAAAAGAAGACTTAGAGGGGACTTGGTGGCAATCTATAAATATATTAGGGGCATACATCAGGGTCTGGGGGCACACTTGTTCACCAAGGAAACCCAGGGGAACACTAGAAACAATGGACACAAACTGCTTGAAGATGGCTTCAGATTGGGCATAAGGAGAAACTTCTTTACGATTTAAGTGCCAAGGGTGTGGAACAGACTCTCCCCAGAAGTGGTAGAATCACCTACCCTGGAGATCTTTAAGAAAACATTTCAACCTGCACCTTGCCCAAGTGCAGTGGGGCTGGACCTGATGATCTAGAGGAGAGCCACGCGCATGATCAGAGGTCAGGAAAACAGATCTTACAATGACAGGCTGAGAGCCACGGGACTCTTTAGCCTGGAAAAACGCAGGCTCAGGGGTGATCTGATGGCCACCTATAAATTTATCAGGGGTGACCACCAGGATCTGGGGGAACGTCTGTTCACCAGAGCGCCCCAAGGGATGACGAGGTCGAACGGTCACAAACTCCTGCAAGACCGCTTCAGGCTGGACATAAGGAAGAATTTCTTTACTGTCCGAGCCCCCAAGGTCTGGAACAGTCTGCCAGCGGAGGTGGTTCAAGCACCTACATTGAACACCTTCAAGAGTAAATTGGATGCTTATCTTGCTGGGATCCTATGACCCCAGCTGACTTCCTGCCCTTTGGGCAGGGGGCTGGACTCGATCTCCCGAGGTCCCTTCCAGCCCTAATGTCTATGAAATCTATGAACTCTGATGAGGTCCCTTCTAGCACCCAACATCTATGAAACTAAATCTATGAAGATAAATGACAACAGATGGATACAGATAGATGGGAAGGAAATAAATTAATGAGATTATTTGGTCGGCATATGACAAGTAGTGCTTTCAGTGTAAAAGTTGTTGCCAGGCTTTCTTTTTAAACTCTCTCTCCTTCAGGTTTTGTATCCAAAAGTTAATTAAAGTGACTGTTTAAGCAATGGTGCTACTGTGTTACTTAATGAGTCCCTTATAAGTAAAACTGTTTTGTCTTACAGTAGTTTGTGGGGGTGGCATCGCAGCAGCCTATGCTGTCATCACTTGGAAATAAAGCTTTCAAAGGGAAGTATTTTGTCAGAGATATCTGAGAAACTTAGCTCCTTAAACTGCTTGCTTGTGAGTTAGCTGCCTGTGAGCATGCCCTTGGACCATATGAGCAAGTTATACAATCCAACCATACCCTCATTAGGAAAGATCATTATAACTTCACCTGTAAGGAGTAAGAAATAAAGGAGATATAATTTATTTGTGATGTCAGTGCAGGTTTTTGGCTGGCGCTCGGAACATGATAAAATAAAGTCTCTGAAAGAATAATAAAAACAATACAAGCCTAATAGAGTTGCAGGTTCTTGCGTATTTGCCACAATAGTTTATAATAGGCCTGTTGATACATTCATGTTGCTCTGTTTCTGCTGAAAAATCTGGAGCCTGATACTATAGAAGCAAAACTGCTTTGATGGACAGAACTTCTTTTAGATGTGTGACTCTCAACCAGGGGAGCTAGGGCACCGTAGAGTTAGCACCAGATCCTTTGAAGAGAGTGCCATGAGGCATGAGATAAGCCGGGCTCAGACTTGTTCCAGCCTGGATAATCCCCCAGTTCTGCTGCCCAACCCCCATGTCAGACAGTAAGCATTGTAATGTATAAATTAGTTTTTGGAATTGGGTGCTGCTCAATTTACAAAAGTTATAGAGGAGTCCTTGAATCCATTGAGGGTGTGCTTTGAGTCCAAAAGGGATGAGAACCACTGTTTTAGATGAATAAGAGGTTTGCATGTATACAGTATATGGGTCAGACCCTTGATTATGTATTCTAAAATATGCAAAGCAGCACACTCATAACTTGTTACCTCAACAGGAACTTGAGGTAATGGTGCAGCCAGGGTTGTTGTTTAATAAACTGGGGAAAACTCAGTGAGCATGGAGCCTACTAGTTTCCAAGTGATTAAGATGCTGTATTAATTTAAATCTGTTGGAGAACATTTACTTATTAAAAACAAAGCCTACATAGGAAAGAGACAGTGCAGCCGTATAACTTTGCAGTAGCTGTTAGATCAATTGGGTTGCAAATAGTTTGTCATTTTAAACAACTGTTAAGTCTTGTTTCCTGTTTAATGCAACTTTAACCATTTGATTTGCCTTTTTTCCAATGCCGGAATACTTGTTGCTGCACTAACTGACATTCTTAAAGCGAAAAGGGTAAACGTATATTTTTGGAAAGAAAATTTAATACATTTTAGTAAAGGTACAAGAGGTTCAGAACTTAGTAACTGTGAAATGTGCTGCAGGTACTTTGACCAGTAGTGTATACAATCTTTCGTTAATATCTTTGGGAATAAACAGGGCTTAATTTACAGAAGAGCTCTTTGAATTCTGAGGCCAGTCTAAGCATTAACTTAAACTATAAGCTAAAAAGTGTGCAAAGTGTGCAAAACAAGCTCATTGTTTGTGATGGTAAATTAAAATTTGCTAGTGTTACAGAAATAAATTTCTCCATGAATAGGGAATGTTGCAGTAGTTTGTCCTTTGTCAAAACATTAAAAATAAATAAATAACCAGCCTTTCATGCTAGATAGTGCTAATATGCAAAATGCCCGGTCATGTTCAGGATAGACATTGAAACTAATATGGCTTAAAACAATGGTTCTTAATATTTTTAGACCCAAGGCACACTTCAGAAAATGGCTGCTCTTAGTTTCTGTTTGCATTTTTACTATGGAAAAATAATAGTGCATTTTTTCTGTTGCATGGGACTCGAGGACCGCAACAGGTCAGAATGTACGTAACACTCTGGATTGGTATTTCAAATCTGACTGAGGAACCCTGGTTGAGAATCACTGATTTAAAGTCATACCAAGAATCTGATGTCTTTTAAATGTACGTGGTCCAAGGCCCTTCATTGGCATCTGGGTTGAGCAAGTTTTGTTGCTTGCTGCTTTTTGGTGTAAGGGTGAGTAAACAAAAAATTGAAACTGAAAGTGTTATTGATTGAATCTCCTGTGTTTGTAAATTGCTTTCATCAGCAGCTGCTTAAATTACTGAGCTAAACTGCTGTGTTCATTTCCCCAGCTCCTTTATTTTGTGGTGTAGTGCAACTACTCTGGTCTGGCTGCTCCTCATGACATGTTGCAAATTTAGACATGTTGATATTTGTAATGTATGCAATGCAGTCTTTGCATTCCAAACCATTCAAAATGGTAGCCCATGAATTATGAATAGGAATGCTGTTAAAGTGGCACTGCTGTACTTTTCTCCAGCTGCTTACAAATAGGTTTGGGAAGATGGAATTTTACTGTAGTTGCACTCTGACATTGGAGTGCTAACGCTAATGTAAAAAAGTGAGAGGGTATCGAAGTCGGCTTGCCCACCTTGGTGAGAAGAGAGCAAACTGATAGCATGGGGGAAGCTTTACCTTCTGATTTTCTGTTCTCCATGTCTTGGTTGATGTTGCCTTTTCAATGTGAGATACAGTACAGGTGTCTGAAAACCGTATCTTTCAAACAGCCATGTATGGAATCCATTGCAAATTCTGCTTTTAAGATTGCTTTTGTTTCTGAGTGGCATTGCAGACTGCTGCCCTGCTGATTTTACTTCATAACTGAAGTGGGTATTTTGCGTACTGAAGTGGGTACGTCATGCTTTCAGGCTTTCTTTTCTAAACCTAGAACAAGTGAACAGGGCTTTCCAGTACTCCTAGAATAATAAATGCAATAATCATTTGCCTGGAAAAGTAGCACTATTGACTTGGTTCTTGAATGGCTTGTTGACAAAATTCTGTAATTAACAAAATTTAGTTCTGAATAACTTTTATGATAGTAGATGGAATACCAAAAGTCATAGATTCAATGCTATAAATTCTTAACACAGTAATGGGGATATATATACATTGGAAACTTCTCATTTTAATTCCAGGCTTTCTCTGGCCCAAACAGCTGTTGCTGTATTGCAGTGATGCTGAAGAGGTCTGATTTATAAATTAGGATTGAAAGGAAATTCAGGTAAATGTATTAAGGAATGCAGGATGGATGCCACATGGAAGGGGTACTTCTACTAACATTTCCCTTCCCTCGTGCCCTGGGACTAGTGCATCCATATTTCCTTCTTTAGTAATATATTTCTGCAAAACTTTGTACATGGTATGTTTTCATGGGGTTAAGTCATGATTTACTTAGCTTTTTCTTTTTCTTTTTTAATTGCAATTGTAGTGCCTGGTCCTTGCCTTACTGCCAGAAGATCTAATATGGAGGTGGTATCAGCAGAAATGAACAGCTTGCTCCCTGAGGAAATAATGGACACTGGTATAACTCTTGTGGAAGATGACAGTATTGAAGCTGTTATTGTATCGTCACCTATGGGAGAGTCCATTCCCATGGAAACAGAACTGGAAGAAATTGTGAACATAAACTCAACCAGTGACTCGGCAAATACAACTACTTCCACAGTCACCACAGAACTAGTTACTGTACCCAGCAGTCACTCAAGCCATGTTGGAGTGAATACCACGATTACAAAAACTGACACCAACGCAACAATAAAACCTACATTTCAAAGTGGCCTCCATAAACTTGGTGCTTCGACTCCAGTGACTCTATCAGCCAATCAGATTATTCTGAACAAGACCTCTGACCTTAAACTTAGCAATCAAAGTATTAAACAGGATGGGCAGAAGCTAATTGTAACAACTTTGGGAAAGTCTGGCCAACCAATTGTTTTAGCATTACCACACAACCAACTACCCCAGGCACAGAAGACCACTTCCCAAGCTCAAAGTGGAGACTCTAAAGTACCAGGCCAGCAGATTAAAGTAGTTACTATTGGAGGGCGGCCAGAAGTGAAGCCTGTTGTTGGTGTCTCAGCTTTGACACCAGGAAGTCAGCTGATAAACACTGCAGCCCAGCCTTCTGTATTACAGACCCAGCAATTAAAAGCAGTGCAGGTAAAAAGGGTTTATCCCTAATGAAACTTGATTTTGAATTAACTATTTTATTATAAAGCTAAAACTGCTGCCAGGTATGTTAAAGAAGATGCGATCATAGACGTCTTAAAATTTATCTATTCATGTGCATATGTATAGAATATTGGGATAGGGGAGTTAGTCCATGGATTTGTGTGTGTGTTTATTTAAAACGTATGTTCTTCACCTTCAGCTACTGCCTTGGAGCTTCAAATTTGTCTCTGTGTGTGTCTGATGTCAGAATTTAAGTAGAGGATTTCTTTTCTGAATCTTTCAATAAATCATGTGTACTTTAGGAAGATTGAACTGAACTTTGCATGTATGTTGTTTCTTCTTTCAGAGTTCACACTACTTTTTCCTCTAGCTTAAACATCTGCTTATAGTTAGATGTTTGCAACAAATAATCTGAAAAGATTTTACAGTGCGGGGAGGTGAGAAAGAGGGAAGAAAACAAAAGGATAACTTTTTCTTCCATCCCAAATCAGCTTAAGCTTGGTTATAAGTGCTTATGAACTAGACTTTTTCAGAGCCTAGGCACTCAAATCCCTATCTTCTAAACTTGACAACAATCTTGGAGTTATTTAGCTTTTAGACTTTGTAATCCCTAGATGCCTGGCTTGGTCTGAACTCTCTTGTACTGGTATGACATCAGTCAGTTTCAGGAAAAACTCTGTGACAGTAGTTGGGTATAAACATAATATCAAAAGTGGTAAGACTTATGAAGTTTTTGTTCTTTACAAACTATTTAGACTTCTAAAGGCTGTACCTGGATGGGGAAAAACATGATGCTAACACAATGGAGAAATTAAACTGAACAAAATAGCTTGCTTTGCATGGGAAATGATGAAGCTGTAAACAGACTATAATTAACTAATTGTTCAAATAGGGTATTTTAGAGGATGCAGATCTGAACCAGGGCAAACAAAACTTTTGAATCTACTTATTTTAAAGTACCAGGTCATCTCTGAATTGTTCATTCAGGACAATCTTTTGGGTACTTTGCAGCCACATCAAAGCTGGATTCAAAATCCCTCCAACATGATTTGTTTAAATTTGAGTTTTCCCTAGCTATTTTTTCTTAGTTACATTGTTAATGTGAAGGTATTCAGAATATTTTTGAAAGGCTTTGAGTCTTGGCTCAGCATAGGGACAGTCAAGAATGGATCTGTTCCTGCCATTTGGCTTGAGCTTAAGGCGATGCTGGCAGTAAAAAGAAAGCTGGAGGGGAAAACCATGTGTACAAATGGTGTTGCGCTTTCTGGTCACACTGTTTATGATTTTTCGCTTGTCCGTTTTATCTGAGACCAGACAAATCAGTTATTATTCTGGCTTGTTTTCTACTATTTTAGCTTTTAAGAATCCTGAAGGCTTCCATAGCATAACAAGTCAATTGTCTCTGTCCATCTGCAGTATTCTGTACTGCTCTTATTAAACTGACTTGCTTTTTCTCTTTTGGAATCTCACTTTAGAAAAAATTGATTACTTTGCTTGTATCTGGCTTTCAGAAGATCCCATTGACTTTTATTTGGAAAAAGATAAAGCTGTGCTTCCTGCATGCCTGTATTTAGTAACAGATTGACAAAAGTGGGCTATGGTCTAGTGCAGAACTTTCTTAGTGGAACCGGCTGGTCATATGATGTGAGCTTTTGCTTCCAGCTGTTTCTACAGGGAAGCATGTAGTGGAACATTGGAGTAAGAAGAGGATTGGAGGTAGGGGAACCATATTCTGAAGGAGTGGGGAAGGAGGATGAGATGGTAAAGAATACATGTCCAAGGAAGCAAGGAGTTTATATGGAAGAAAATGATCAAGAGAGGAGGGTGGCAATGAGGGGGGAAGGCAAGTCAACAGTGCAATTCCTTGTTTATCTTAACTGCTGGCAGGTTTGTCTTAACCTTGTGGCATGCCTGCCAAGAAAGTTAATCCCAGCACACCCAAGGTGCCATTCCCATCCCTTTCCTCTACCTGGGCAGGTACTCTGCTCCTGCTTCCTGCCCAAGCTGCTGTGTGCCACATAGAGAGGCTGCTTGTGCTACTTGTTTGAGATTTGAATTTGGTATTACTAATTAAGAGGAATAACCCTTGGTTTGAAGAACTGCTATGAAATGGGGATCTATATATTTTTACATAAATAATTGGTCCAGCAAAGAGGCCCCAGATTCAACTGAGGAGGTTGCAAACCTGCGTGGAAGAGTTAGGCAGAAGACAGGGTAGTGTGTCACCTGGTAGACCAGGTACAGCCAAAATATAGCCGGTGGACTGGATGCCATGCGATTTCATCTGATCCACGGGCACCCACCCACTAACTGTACCTCACCCAGCCTGCACACTTCGCTCCCACCCTTGTGTGGGAGAGCCCCAGCTTTGGCCAACACACACAGCTTCTGAGCACGGCTGCTGCTGCCACTGCTGCCGTCGCTGAGGGACCTGCTCAGCTTCCCCAGCTTCCAGTGGCTCCTCCTCATGTTCCTGCTGCGGCGTTGCATCTGGGCAGCAAGTAGGGAAGTTGTAGCTGGGTGAGAGCATGGGACTCAGACTGGCAGGAGCACAGAGCTGCATCCAGTAAGGTGGTAGGAGTGCAGAGCTCAGGTAGACAGGGTGTGGGGGTGTAGGGAAACCCCTGCCCCCATGACACAGCCCTCACTGCTGGCAGCAGCACCAGGCAGCAGGGACTTGGGGTGCTTGTGGCCTGTACAGGTGCAGCCATCCAGAGGCTCCAGCTTGTTCCAGGAGATGCATGTGGCAGCAAGGGGCTGAGGCAGTCAAGCTCACCTGTTATCACACAGAGCTCATGTGCAGCTCCCTGGACTTGCGTACCACCAGAGGGAAGCCCCATGCAATGGAGCCAGTTGCCTTCCCTGCTCCCTACTGCCACATGCAGATCCTGGCACCTCTTTCCCCCACTCCAGGAGTACTTCTTGGGGCAAGGGGAGGGACTTCCAGTGGCAAAGGTCAGGGATTAGGGGGTGGGATTTTTAGTCTCAAAATGGGAACCAGAGGGTGGGGCTACTGTTGCGGCTTTTGACAGCTCACCAAAACTCATTAAATGGTCCTCTAGCTGAAATAATTGCCCACCCCTGTTGCAGACTTACTCATTCAGCGGGGCATGTCATTTTGTAAACTTTGTCAGATACTATGTGGAGAATGGAGAAAAACTGGGTATTTGCTTAGTGAAAAACCTAGCTATGGCTAAAACAACACTGAATTTTTTTTGCCAGAATAGCACTATCAGTTAGGGGTCTGATATGTTTAACTTACCTTATGTTGATACAAAAAAAAATCACCAGCAAAACTGTTTTTGCTTCTATAGTTTATTCCATTCAGGTGACTGGCATAAGATGTATTAGTAAAACAATTTCTTGCTACTCTAGAAGGGTTTGCCAGGTACAGTTGTATCAGCATACCACTTCTCGTATAGACTAAGCCCTGAGTTTGTAATATTTTTTCCTCCCACTAGCCTTGTAAATTTTTAATTTGGCTCTAGGAGAGGGAGCTAGAGAGTCAAGTGTGCTTTTTCTAAAGAAATGAGATAGAATAGTATTTATACATTAATATGAGAAGCATGGAAAACCAGCATGAAGAACTGGAAGTACTGTCATAGGTGGATAGAACTTGCACAGAAAGCATATGCAAGGGGTGGGGGGGAAGGATGAAATGTTGCCTTAATTATAATGGTTTTGTACTAGTAAGTAATACTGTCCTTTCCTCATATATGCCATTGCCTTATGCACTTGTTTTGAGGTTGTTATGTGAGGATGGAAGTAGGCTTGTTAAAACCTCTGGGTGAAGGTCAGAGGGATGAAGAGCAAGGATTGTAGCCTAATGGGCATTTGTTGTAGATCAGCAAACCAAGGGAAAGAGACTAAGCATTCTGTAATCCTAGGGTGGCCAACCTGAAGTACAACTGCCACAAGTAGCATGAGCAGCCTCTGTGTGGGATACACTGCACATCAGGGAGGGGACAATGCAGTACAACAGCAGATAAGGCAAGGGGCAGAAAGGAGAGTGACAGATCAGACAGGGAGCACAGGGCAGAATGCAGAGCATCAGGCAGGGAATACAGTTGAGAACAGAAAGCAGAGCAGCAGATTAGGCAGAAGAAGGGTATTGGAGTGGCATTCGGGTGGTATAGGGCTAATTTGTGACGCGCTTGCAAAAAAAATGTTTGGCCCTCTGGTTTAGAGCAGAGCTGCTTAACCGCCTTATGAGCTAGATCTGGTTCCACAGGTGTGTGGGGAGCTTTCATGGGTTGTAGGCCTGTGTGCTTGATAGATGGGGTGTGCAAGGCAACATGGAACCTGATCCCAGTAAGCAGGGCTGGGCAGTGGGGTCCTGACCTCAGTGTATGAGGCTGGGCAGGTGTGGGGCACAGCCCCTGGGTCCTGATTCCATCACGGGGTTAGATCCAGTCCATGGACTGTCCCCACACCATTCATTTGCTTGTGGGTCAAAATGTTAAGCACAGCTGGTTTCGAGAATTATGACGTGCATTGCTTTACAATCTAGATTCTGTTCACCAGTCTAGCTTTTTGATGCTGCTTGTCACTTCAGAAACTAAGTGACTGGGTGAAATAATACCCTTGCACAAGACATGACTGATTTTTGAGAGGGTGGTGATCCTGAGTCCAACAGGTAAAAATGGAGGTACGTGGGTGGGGGGGCAGATGTTTTGAGTAGACTGTTCAAGGTGAGTGCATGTATGATATCTTCTTCAAAGTTGTGGAAGCAGTTTTACTGATAAATAGTTATTTTAAATTGTTGTCCATAAGCATGGTATCTGTAGAGAGAAAATTTCAGCTACCATTAATTTTAAATGCTGGACAGCTTTTTCTTAATTATTTGATATAAATCCCAAATAATAGTTGTGCCTCCAGCTTTTACTTGCTATTTTTTTCCTTTAAATGTTCCAACTAATCATTATGGGAATTTTGACTCACTCAAAGGTTTTAGCACTGTATGATGTCTAGCTTACAGTTCTATGTTTTACTTTCCATGCTTTTTGAAGTACGGCAAACATTTTTTTTTATAGTTTCTGAAACCGCAGAGAAGAGAATATGAAGTAATCATTAGGGGTGCGCCAATAGAGATTTTTTGGGGCCAATACCGATGACCAATATTTTTTTTTAACGAGCCATATCGGCTGATACCAATCTGATTACCAGTATGCAGCTGGGCAGCTTGGAGAGCAGCATTCAGCTGGTAATCCTGTTGTGGGGGAAGTGGAAAGGGGGGAGGTAAGGGGCATGGAGGGCAGATCGAGGTCCCCATGGTGAGGGGGAGAGTGGGGCTGGGGCCGTGCAGGGGCAGGTGCTGCACAGCCAGGGCAGAGCATGGGACAGAGCTGCGAGTGGCTCGTCCAGGGGTGCGGGGAGGAGGTGGTGGCTCTCACTGCTATGCGCACCCTGGAGAAGCACATGGGGAGGCATGTGCCGCCCCCCCCGAATCTGCATGTGGAGCAAAGGTGGGCTGCCACTGTGGTGGATGGGGCTGGGGACAGCACCAAGGTCTTTCTAGTGGGGGTTAGGCTGCATGCAGGAGCAGCAGTGGCACTGCTGGGGGAAAGGTTGGGGGGGCTGCAGCCACCCCAAAATTTAGCATAGCCCCCTCATGGCCCCCTTCCCAGCACCACCACTGCCCACCCCAAGCACAGCCTGGTTCAGCCTCTCACTGGGAAGAACCTGGCATCGCCCCAGCCCTTAGCAGCAGTCTGCCCTCACCCCAAGCGCAGATCTGGGGGCATGTGCCCCCCACACTTTCCTGGGGTAAACATAGCGGCAGGAGTTGCATCTCCTGGATGAGCCACTTGTGGCTCTGTGCCGCCCCCCACCTTAGCTGTGCAGCGCCAGCCCCACTCCCTCCCTTGCCACTGGGGCCTCAACCTGCCGCCCCCCCCCCCCCTTCTCTCACAACAGACTTTCCAAGCAGACCTGGCTGCTCTCTATGCTGCCAGGTTGTTCTCCTGGCTGCCTGTGTGCTGCACTGCGGTTGTGCACATGCATGGGGCATTTATCAGCCACATCAGCCAAAAAAAGGCTGATTGCCAGTACTGTCAATTTTCCTTTTATTAGTGCCAATCCAATATGGGACCAGTGTATTGGTGCACTTCTAGTAATGATTTAGTACATGGGTGCTCAACACCTGGCTGATGGAGCCATGAGAGCTGGCTCATGGGACTCGCCATGGATAGGAAATTTGGCAGTGGGGAAGTGGTGGCAATTAATACTGCCTTCCTCCCCCACTACCAAATTTCCAAGCTTTGTGATCATATCAGGCCCAGACTGGGCTTGTTGCCATGTGGTCAGATTGTACCCAGGCAGGGCTGCTGAAGGGATTGGCACCTCCCCTGTGGCTTGTGGGGCAGAAAGCACCACTGGTGTATATGTATAGTGCATTTGAGGAAATATACAGCTGCCTTTTATGGGCTGTGTGAAGAAGAGACTTTCTCAGGATAGTTTTTGCATAATAATGTAGAAGAGTACATGGGTTTCTTTTTAAATGTAATCTGTTTTCTGTGTCTAGTTTCATAGGGTTTTTTTTAGGTTTGCTGCTGTTGCCTGGGTACAGCTGAAGGAGTACAGAGGCAAGGTTTGTTTTATGAGGGAGGTTTCCATGTCAAGACAGTAACGGTTCTCTGGAAAGGATGCTAGAATGATTTTTTTTCAGACAGTTCCAGGCTTGATGCCTCCCACAGCTGTAACTATATGTGAGTTCTGGCTTCTCCAGTGGTGCTGGTGATATTGCTTGTATTGCTGCTGTGAACTGAAATGGCCCCATTGCTATCTCTGGTCTGAAGGTCTCTGGGTGAGTGGTGTTCTGACCCAAAATAATGTAACAACTGCCTAAAATAAAATCTAAATGCCTGTAGTCAGCATTTTCTTGGGGACACCACAGAACATTATTTGGGAACAACTTTCTCTGAACTTTCCACATAGCAGTACAAAATCCTAACTTGCATTTCCAGATGCTTGCCTTGTTGTGGATTTTCTTCTCTGTGGGTCTGGTTTCCTGTCACATGTCCTTGGTCTCGAGTCAGACACAAGTTTTATATCATTGTCACTTATTCAAGTCAGTGCAATAGTGGTATAAGTCTGGTGTCTCTTGGTGCATCACACATGTGGTTTACTGTGGAGTTGACTAATTAGCTCCACAGTAAAGTGTCATAGTCTACATGTGCACTGGTATTGGGGTACAGTGAACTTACTGACTTCGCTGTAGTATAGTACTGTTGGGAAAAGTGCTATTCTATGGCAGGGTACTTTTAATTTGCCAAAATGCATGTGTAGATTCTAACCAAGTGTGTTAATTGCATCTAGTCAGCCCAGGCAGCTGGGGACCAGAACCCCAGCCCCTACCAGCCCCCACACTGCCATCTGGAGCCTGGGGCTGGCCCCTTCCTGTCCCCTTGGCAGCCTGGGGCTGGTCTACCCTGGCACTACTTGCTGCAGTCCTAGGTACACACCTAAATGCTGTGCCTGGGAACAGTTAATTCCAGTGCAAACTGCTGTGGAGTTTATCACATGGTCTGTAGATGCACCCACTGAGTAGCTATCGATACAGATATATCTGATGCCTCTAAAGACTACCTTGAGAAGTTCAGTTATCAGACTGAGAGCAAAATTGTCCCTAGTTATAATAACTAACCAAGACCTCCTTAGAAGCTGAATACCAGCCTCCAGTGACCATCATAGTTTAATACATCTTATAGCTCAATTTTGGAGGTTAGGTTTTGATTTTTTTCAAAAATTGGATAGGGAGAAGAAAAGGTTGATTTATTGCATATTCTCCAATCTTTTTTATAAAATCTTCAAGTGGATCTAAGCTGCCTCAGTCACGTGAAATACCCCCTCTGTAATCCAGTTATATTTCAGAAGACTGGATTTTTACTTCACAGGTGACTTCACAGGTGTAGAGGGCATGTTTTAAGTGCTGGGGTGGGAGTGGTGGAAATAAGGTAGTTTTTGTCTGTAGCAGAATGCTGATCTTTTCCCCTGGGTGTCTTGTGTTTAGAATTTCAAAAAAAGAATGTGTCTTAATATTTAAAGTACTGTCACATGTTAAATAGATCTTGGGTGAATGTACAAGCAATTTCAGAGGTCTGTTCTGCTTGAAGACCAGGTTATTTTTTTAATATATGTACCTTATTAAAATGAAGTATAAGTTTGGCTATTCTTTTCTTCAGATTGTTTGGACTGGTTCTTTAAAGTGACCCTATGGACACCTAAATCTGTGCTTAGGGGAAAAAGGTGGGGAGTTAGCAGGAAGGAACTTTAGAAAGCTATGGCCGAGTCACCTGCTTAATTGTATGGACAGCACCCTCAAGATTGCTGTGGATTTAGCAACAATGTGCCTGAAGTTTCTGAACTCTGAAGTTATTCCAGAATTCTCTTTTGTTTGTTTTTCAGATTGCTAAGAAGACCCGAACCCCAACATCTGGCCCAGTGATCACCAAGCTGATCTTTGCAAAGCCAATTAATAGCAAAGCAGTTACAGGACAGACAACTCAAGTGTCACCAGTCATTGCAGGTTGTACTACTTTTAGACTTGTTTTGCTGTACTCTTTCTCAAAGGTTGTGGAGAGTGAGGAAGATGCAGCATAAAAATCTGTCTGGTCTCTGATTGAATGTGTGTATACCACCCAAAACATAAAACATTTCAGAATATCCAAAGTTTAATAGAATATGCATAGATTGAGGTTTGACTGCTTAATATTAAAAGGAGAAGGGAATATGCAGCTTGGATATACTACAGTTCAGTCATTTAAACTGCTGCTTGCTTCATCTTTAGTTGGGTGTTTAAAAATAGCTAATAAAAACTAAACCAGTTAGACCTGGACAAATCAGCATTACTTTTTATGCAAAATTCCTGCGTCCCAGACTCAGGCAGTTTGAAATTGTTGCAAACAAGTCACATAAACAAGAACAAGTGAACTGCAACTTTATTAATAATGTTGGCTTTCTTTGCTTAAATCAGTGGGGGGGGTAACCTTTTTGGCAGGTGTGCCACAAATTAGCCCTATACCCTCCCTGAGTGCCAGTCTCATACCCATCTTTGCCTGACCAGCTGCTTCTGCTTTCTTCTCCCTGCCCTGTGCCACATGCCATGAACAACATCTGCCCATGTTGCTTATAGCAGTTTGGCCCCCCAGCTGTAAGTATGGAATGCATTCTTTGAGTCTGGGGGAGCCAATCATGTCAGCACAGAGTTGGAACTGATTTTTAGCAAGTGTGTTGGGCCACACTTTTATTTTTGAATCCTGTGCTATAATAGCAGTCCCAACAATACAGTTAGCTGGACATCTAATCATACATTTAATTTCAGAAAATAAGGTAAAAAGTAACTATGGTGCTGAGTCTCCTGGCTGATTTGTTATGGTTGTTCAGTTCATCTTCAATTATTTTTCACAAAATACTTTTTCTTTTCCCTGTTACTAGATAAAGTTATACAAAGCAAGGCAATAGACTAAACTCACTGTACAAAAACTTATAGCAAATGTGCAAAGTAAACAAACTAGAAAAAGCAACCGCCTCTACCACCCCATCTCTTCCACTTAACATACAGACTTTCAACAATTGTCTGGTAAAATATTTCAGATAAGAGTGTGACTTTTGAAAGTTTACTGTGCCCTTTTCATGCAATTGTACAAGTATGTTGTGCACAGAAGTACTCACAAGTAGGTGGCCATGATAAAAGAGTCACTGAAGCCTACACTATTGCAAAGACTAAGCAGGACTGTGACTGTAGTTGGCCTTAAAAAACACACCTGTCTGTGCAAAGATTGCTGTTGGCTTTTTATTTAATGAAAGCTGTGTATAATGAGAATTGCAGCCATTGTGGCAATAGTGTAACTAGGGCAGAGTGACAGGGACAAGTGCCCTGGGTGCCAACAAGGGTGGGAAGTGCAAAGAAAACAGCTTTTGCTATAGCTGTGATGGCAACAGCAGTGGCAACTGGAAGCTGCTGCTGCTCCTCTGGCACAGGTGCCCTGCCTTGTTACACTGCTGCCTTGTGGTGCTGCCTGTTCCCTGCACCTACCCCTGTTTCTCAGGATAAGTTGCATTTCTTTGTCTTTAGAAGATTTCCTTGCTTTCCTGAAAGAAAGTAGCTTTTACTTTTCTTTCCCCTCTGTTCTCACTCACTCTTTCCCATCTAAAATTTGGCCATATACTTTTCTACATGGAAATCAAACTGTTTCATACAACTTCTAATTCAGCTTTCTTTAAAAACAAAATAAACCCTGCAGCCTTATTCCATTTCCATTAACAATGGATGAAATATTGGAAATTAGGAAGGCTCTGAATGGTAAGAAAAACAGTACATATAATAGCATATCATTATTATTTCTGTGAAGCTTGTCCCCTAAACTGATGGAACATCTCGCATCAAACACAGAATTGAAATTGACACACAATTCAGTTAAAAAAAAAATCCTATTTTAACTTTTTTCTTTTAAACTAATATGCTAGAGAATCAAGACTACTTTTTCTCCAGTCCTTGCAAGAGAAGTATCACTGGTAGGTTCAACTACTTCTCTTAAAAAAAAAACAACCAAAAAAACGTTTTAAAAATGCATCCACCCACTTTGCCAGCTCTGAGAGTTTCTGACCATTAGCTTACTGGGAAAGTAAGACACATGGCTTTTGCTTACTATCTAATATTTTTTAAAGTTGAGTGTGACTGTATTAACTTTTACTTCAATTTCATGATGTATGAAGTAAATTTAAGTGGCCAACCTTCCACTTGGGAAGGGAGAATGGGAGAAGGTACTTGGGGAATGGACAGAGGAGGGAAAAGCTGCTGTCTTCAGAAAAACATACTGGAAACATTATGGAAGGTAATATTAGTATTTTTCTGAAGTCAAAAAAGTGAAAACTAAGAGCTGGCACTTTGAGGGATACCTGCATTGAATCTGAGAAGGTTAAGAACCAGTGGTCCGTATTCTGACTCAATAGCCACTACAGCTTTTTATTTCTTTTAGCCTTATACTTCTTTGTACTGTCACCATTCCCCTTCCCCATTGATTAAGTCGTGATCCAGCTTCCACAGAAATTAGTTTGTTGTTTTTCATGACTTCATTGAATGTTAGATCAGGACCCAGAAGCTATAAATTGCCCTGGGTGATCTTCCATTGGTTGTTTGATTAACCTTGGCTCCCTGTTCCCATAGAGTTCAGCTAAAGGTTGTGGAAGAAGGGAAATTTGGGCTGGTGAGCTGCTGCTTGCATTGTGTGGCCCTGTATACATGCCCTGTTTCTACGGGCTGCTGCAGGAGCACAGTGAAGAGAGGCAGATCATTCCTGAAGAGCTACCTGTCACTTTATCTACAAGCACAGAACCATCTGTCATGGAGGGAGGTTCATGTTAATCTGAAGGGATACAGTTCTTTAGCCACCTCAGTCCTTCCTCTCTGCTCCATGTATTTCTAGAACTAGTTTGGTGTGTCCCTCTGGGAAACAACATTGCAGTTTAGCTCTGGAGCCTGTTAGAGCAGGGTTTTTTTGTGGAGCTGTAAAACATGACCTGAGGAAGAATGTCCTTCATTCAAAAGCTTGTCTAACTCTATCCCAACTACATAGTTCACACAGTAAAAGATCTCACCCTAGAAAATCCTTACCTCATTTATAAAAAGTAATATAACACAAGAGAGGCTGGCAAAGTGTGGGCATAATTGTATCCCCTGCATGTGACTAAAAAAGGTATCGTAAGTTGGGTTAAAATGTGTAGAAACTGGAAGCTGTCTTTCATTTGGGAAAAAATTAAGAAACAAGTCCTTTATGGGAACAATGGTAGCCTCCATCCAAAAACCAAAGCAATGGCAAATATGGTTGGATGGACTTCACAGTATGTTCTTCTTAGGACAGGGGATGTATGAGAGAGAGATGTCATGAGAAAAATATCCCGGAGAGAAAGAGGTGCACCCCCTTCCAATCTGGTAAGTAGGTGTGTGGAACTGGTAAACACAGCCTTGAGGAAAAAGCCAAGAGAGAGAAAGGGATTTGGAGCTATGACCAAAGGAACTATCTCTTGCTGTTTTGATTCCTGATGTTGGGAGAAACTTGACTTTGTACATTATTTATAAATAAACAGAATCCTATAAAGGATGCTGTCAAGTTCTCCACCTACCTGAAGCAACTACAGAACCCCAAACTTTGGCTAACTACTCGGGCCCAAAAGGAGTAATATTGGTTTTGGCTGTTGCTAAGAAGCTGGTAAGAGTACAGAAATATTGCATAATTAATGTGAGCATTGTGGAGGGAAGGGGAGTAGTTGTATCCCTAACTGGGAAAATCTCTTCCTAGCATGAAGTTAGCTCCAGACAAGTCTTCTGCTCCCATCCTGTCTGTCCTGTGTACTCTTCTGTGGCAGCAGGGTAAAGTCAGAGCTTAACTTGCTAGTGTTAATCTTTAAAGGAAGTGATTTTTGTGAACCCTCCCTGTTTCATAGTTTCATAGTTAGTAGGGTCAGAAGGGACCTGGGCAGTTGGTCAAGTCCGACCCCCTGCCGTGGCAGGAAAGAGTACTGGGGTCAAACAACCCCAGCAAGGTGTTCATCCAGCCTCCTCTTAAAGACCCCCAGGGTAGGAGCCAGCACCACTTCTCTTGGAATTTGGTCCTAGCTGCCCTGACCATGAAGTAGCACCTTCTGATATCTAGCCTGAATCTACCCTCTGCCAGCTTGTGACCATTATTTCTAGTCACTCCTGGTAGTGTTCGGGGGAACAGGGACTCCCCCAATGCCTGCTGGTCCCCCCGACTAGTTTGTAAATGGTCACTAGATCCCCCCTCAGCCTTCTCTTGTGGAGGCTGAACGGGTTCAGGTCCCTGAGCCTGTCCTTATAGGGCCTGCTCTGCTGCTCCCTAATCATGCGAGTGGCCCTCCTCTGGACCCTCTCCATGTTGTCCACATCCCTCTTGAAGTGCGGCACCCAGAACTGGACACAGTACTCCAGCTGTGGCCTGACCAGCGTCGCATAGAGGGGGAGTATCACCTCCTTGGACCTGCTCGAGATGCATCTGTGGATGCGTGACAAGGTGCAGTTGGCCTTCCTGACTGCATCCCCACACTGCCGGCCCATGTTCATTGTGGCATCAATGATGATTCCAAGATCCTTTTTCTGCCTCTGTACTGACGAGAAGAGAGTTCCCCAACCTGTAGGTATGGTTCCGGTTGTTCCTCCCCAGGTGCATCACCTTGCACTTGTCAGTGTTGAATCCCATCCTATTCTCATCCGCCCACCCCTGTAACCTGTCTAGGTCCGATTGCAGCCTATTCCTTCCTTCTAGCGTGTCCACATCCCCCCACATGTTAGTGTCATCAGCAAATTTGTACAGGGTGCTATTTACCCCCTAGTCCAAGTCACTGATGAAGGTGTTGAACAGTGCAGGCCCGAGGACCGAGCCCTGAGGGACCCCACTGCCCACATCCCTCCAGGTCGAAAATGACTCGTCCACCACCACTCTCTGGGTGCGGCCCTCCAGCCAGTTGGTGACCCATTTGACTGTGTGGGTATTGACACCACAGTCCCCCAGTTTCTTAATGAGAACAGGGTGAGAGACAGTGTCGAAGGCCTTCCGAAAGTCCAGGAAAACCATGTCCACTGCTACCCCTGCATCTAAGGATTTGGTGACCTGGTTGTGGAAGGCCACCAGGTTGTTCTGACAGGACCTGCCTCTAATGAACCTGTGTTGGTTGCCCCTAAGCATAATCTCCCCTGCTGGCCCCTCGTGGACATGTGCCGGAATAATTCTCTCAAAAAGCTTGCCCAGGATTGAGGTAAGGCCTATAGTTCCCCGGGTCCTTCTTCCTTCCCTTTTTTTTTTTTGAAGATGGGAGCTACATTGGCCCTCTTCCAGTCCTCTGGCACCACGCCAGAGCACCACGAGTGCTTGTAAAGCCATGCCAGGGGTCCTGCAATGACCTCAGCTTATTCCCTCTGTACCCCGGTGGTGGAGATTGTCCGGCCCAGCTGATTTGAATACATCCAGTCCCTCAAATACAAATGAGATGGTGATGCTAGTTGATGTTTAAGCTTGATCACACTGGCTGCTTTGGAAAGAACAGTTTGTGTATTCAAGTTGCACGTGTGTATGGCATGTTTTACAGCAACATTACTCATTTGTTTACAAATGCCAACATATGAGAAACCAAACCTAAAGGAATAATATTGCAGCTTGATTTATACAGATAAACCTGAAAAATAGTTCTCTAATTCCTCTAAAAAATTCCATTATAATTGATTTTTAAAAACAGTATCCCCAGAAAAGATCCCTTATTGTGCTAATCACTTTTCTAAATGTGCTCTGATTCCTAAGGAACTGAAAAGGCTCTTCTGGATGCGTGTATATCAGGCATTGAGGCTGTTGGTAGTAAGTGAATTGCCAAAACTAGGTTTGTTTGGTTTTTTTGCATAGGGTACTGTGATGTTGGAGTAGAACAGAGAAGACTAGAACTCAGTTCTAGGAGTAAGGAATATTTAGTGAAGTCTATTTAAAATACCAGCCTTTTCACAAGATATATAGACATGACATTTATTTGGAAAACAATCCAAAGCAATTCTTTTTCCTTCTAAAGTTGCATTTCTTTGCCTATTAAACATGACCTGCATAACATTGGTGTCGCACCACTGATATCAAGGGAAGTATCCTTTTGAGGTGGGGCCAAGAGACTGCTAGCACCCAGGATTTCTAAATAACCTTTTGCTTGAAAGGCTATTATAAAGAAACAGAAGATTAATTAAATTGTTAATGTGTATTATTCACAGGTAGGGTTCTTTCACAGACTGCTCCAGGAACACCACCGAAGACAATAACAATTTCTGAGAGTGGAGTTATTGGGTCATCTTTAAGTTCAGCAACACAACAGACACCAAATAAGATAGCTATCTCCCCATTGAAGTCCCCCAATAAGGTAAGGTCCTGAGTGTAGCTCCCCCCTTTCATCTTGTTCTGTGTTTGGTTCTTGAAGTTCATATTTAATAAGTTTTCCTTGTTCTCATCCAACTCCTTAAGGGCCTGTTGCCACAAAGTGCTGCTTATCTATTACAGTTCTTGGCAGTTAATTTAAAGCTAAATATAACCTAATTGGTTCTGTTATTTTTGTTTTTTAAAATGTGCATTATTCTAACCTCTAATTCTTCATTCCTGAAGCTTCTTGTGGTTATTAGCTTGGTCAGGTCCCTCCCAAGTAAGCTATATGATCTAGAATAGGTACCATTTTCTTCCAGACCTGCTGCCATGAGTGGTTAAAAGGCTGTTTCATCTTCAAGAATAGATCTTAATGACCCACAAAAATAAAAATAACCCCGCCCCTCAAAAATCTCTAAGGTTGGATGTGCTACTCCGAAAGCTGACATACAGCCCTACCATACTGTAATTAATTCAAATCTGGTACAGAATAACCTTCAGGAAAATTGGTGTAGGTATTAATTTGCCTGTGGCTTATTTAGGAGTAACTGTTTTCTCAGGGCAAACCAACTACCTGCCCCTCCCCCAATCTGGTAGCAAGGTGCGGTACTATATTTTCTCTCATATAACTTGCATCTTTTTCCCCAAACCATCTGGGGAAAATCGGGTGTACATTATACACAAGGTAAAAGGCTCCCTAGAAGTCTGGAAATTTGGTGTTGGTGATGTTGTAGTTCCCACAGCAATTACAGTTAAGTGCCATCACTCCCACTACTGTCACCAAATTTCTGGACCCATGGAGAGCCACCCTATCCAACCATGTGCCCAGATCAGACTGCTGTGGCCTGTTGGGTCTGGCACACTGAATCTGGGTCTGCACTCTGGCTTCAGAGCCATGTGCCAGGTCAGGCCCTCCTGAGTGGCCCCAGAACTAGTGTGCAGAGTCAGGCCCTGCTGCACCACAGACCCCAGGCCTCAGGTGCTTGCCTGTACTCCAGAGTAAGAACTTCTTTCCTTCTTGCAGCCTTCCAAAAATAAGGTGTGTGTTTAAATCTGGGGGTTTTATTATATGAGAAAATATGGTAATAGTACCTACTGTGGACAGCTATAACTAGATAGCTATTCATCCAGACAGATTTCAAATCCAGATGGATTTCAAAAAATATTTTTTGTCCTGATCTTTTATGTTTTTTTGAGTAATGTAATTGACAAAATAATAAGTCAGTCTGACATGATAAGTATCCATATGTGGGCAGCAGAGTGGGTGGAAGGCAGCTGAGAGCTAGAGCCCCATGCACTGGAGCAGATGCCACCCAGCTGCAGCCCCACCCCCGGCTGGGCATCTGCTGCCTGGCACACATCCCCACAGCTTCACTGCACTGTCTGCTGCCTGGAGTGGTGCAGCAGGGGCAGGAAGAGAAGGAACTAGAGGTGGGAGCAGCCAAGCAGTTGACCCAGGAGGTAGCTGCACCAACAGCAGCCCCACCAGGAAGCTGTGCATGCTGGCTGGGGCCAGGACAGGCAGAAGTACAGCAAGGGCTGCCCTGGGCAGGAGCAGGCAGGGCTCAGCCCCATGCAGAGTGCTGTGGGCCAGATCTGACTCACAGGCTGTATTTTGCCCAGCCCTGGTGTAAATGTATCATGTTCCAGGTGCTCAGGTTTAATCTCAGGGGAAAAAAAACAAGTTCTGAGAAGAATATACAATGAAAATAGTTGTAAAATAAATGGTTTTATAAACCTTATTGAACATGTATGAAATACTAAGAGGGTTGATGGGTACTCTTGCCTCAGTATAAAGACAAAGATGGATCCAGCTGATGAGTACTTCTTTGTTCCCAGTTCTTTTCCCTTTTCCTTCCTTAACAATTTGTTAAGCCTTATCTACACTAGCTTTTTTCTTCAACATCTCTCCTATTTCCAAAGTGTCGGTCCTGTCTCTGTGCTTCTGCAGTTAACAGCTCTCAGTGGAGAGGCAGGTGGAATGGTGGTAGAAGACTGTAAATAAAAAGCCCAAAGTCTCCAGGGAAGGTGTCGTTCTTGAGCCTTGTTGATTTTAAAGGGGTTTGGTATAATCCCAGATATTTTTCTTAGAAGTTTTTTATAACAATGACTCTTCTGATGAGAGATGACATTTTTGTAACATCTATCATGTGATTTCTTCAATCAGTTCAGGATAGTTTTCTTTTATACAGTTTGGATAAAATCACCTGTGGTTATTTCTCCTATATTCCTTGCAGTTTGTTTCCTGTCCTAGCCTCCCCTTTCCTCTTTGGTGTAGCACACAATAATGACCTCTCAGCCTGCATTTGTATCTCATGGTCCCCTATTCCCAGGTACTTGAAGCTGGAACAAGAGTACCTTTTTGAAATGCTATTAACTTCCTTTCAGATGTTTGTGCCTGCTGTAAGGTGTTGCATGGAAAACAGCTCTTTAAAGAGGCACTGCTTCTATTTTTTTCCCATGATGTCTTTCACCCTGTGTCTAGTACGAATCGTTAATTGATTAAACAGTCTGTCATAACCTTTGCATATGCATAGACAGTATTTTCAATGATTTTTTTCACAAACATTTTTTTTTAAATTCAGTCCAAAGGGTAGAAATTAAGGCATATTTGACACTTCCTAAGAAGCTTTATAAAAGACCCACTTCTTGAGTCGTCCAGTCTGGTGTTTAATAGTCTTAGAATAACATGCATCGGGAAACAGTCCTTCACTGGCTTGGATGCCTTTTCTATCTTTTCTTTCCATTTTATTTGGATCCTGCAGAAATTAAATAAAAACCACTGCGTCTCTGAAACTTCTACCCCATATATCTCTAGTGATTGGAAATACATGCACATTGTAGTAAATATTAGTGTTTTGACACTTTCTGAATGCATCAATTGCATGAATAATTTGCATATGAAAACAGCCAGTTTATGGAACACTCATATAAACGACCATTGCTATGCATGGCAGTGCACAGAGAAATTAAATAACTGCTCCTTGCTCTGAGGTGTTTGTTATACCAGGCTTCATTATTTGAAATGAGCAGTTTTGCTATTTTCTACAGTAGACGCAGGATGGGTGACTTGGTACAGATAAAGAGTACTGGGGGAAGAAGTAGGGAGGAAAACTTATGCACCATAAAGTTAGGGGGCCTGCATGTGCCACAGGGTGGACCTCCTGTTGACTCCTCCCTTGTATACCCTATGTTGTTAGACTTAAGTAGCCATGGGAGTGAGGGGCATTGTTGGAAAGATCTGCAGAGTGGTGGCTTGTGTGCGTCTCATGCTCTGTTTCAGATTCATACCACTGGAGGCAGTGATGTAAGAATGAAAAGTTTTCCTTCATTGTCATTACTAAGGGATCAATGTAGCATTGCACAAATATAGGGGGCTTGCTATTCTGTCTCTTAAGTGTTGTGTGTGTGTGTGTGTGTGTGTGTGTGTGTGTGTGTAGAAAGAATAAAACCTACATAAAATAAGCGATAGAACATTATCAGTCAAAAGGTTTTTTCAATTATATTTTGAGTATACTGCAGAAGAGAGACAAATGCACACAATTTAATGACTTCAGAGATTTTGTATATAAAAAAGAAAGCAGATGAAACACTTAAAATAGTAGGATGTTGAGAGTTTGAAAAGTAACAGAGTTACAACACAAGCAATTTAAATACTTTGTTCTCTCCAAAAATCTGTTAAGAAAATCTGGCCTCTCTGGTTTGCATACATATATCTAAAACTGAGTTTAGGAAATACCAATGAAATCCCTTTATTCTGAACCTATTAACATTGTAAATCTGAAATCTTCTGGGTGGATTTTTCCCCATTTTTCTGTTTGTGAAGAAAGAAAATGAATGGATGCTGTGTATGAAGATGTTCACTAGAAAATGCAATTTGGAAATTTTGTCTTAGGCTACCATATAAAAGGTTTTCCAAGTAATAACCCTATTGCCTTTCTAAGCTGCCTTTTACTTTGCATGTACTGTGGTAATGCTTTCTTTATCATTTGTTCTAATATGTGTTTGTGTGTGTGCACCTGCACTCAGGAGGTACTACAATTCTGTTGGATGGAGTTTTGGTAAACCTGGTGTTCTTAATTAAGTTGGGAGAGGTACAGGACACATTGATGTAGCAACTATAATGTGCTTGCTGGCAGTGGACTGAAGGATCTCTAGTTGCTTGAAACTTGCTGTGCAGTGATTTTTTTTTTTTAAAATTTTTTTTAACTAGCTTCATTTTGTTCAGCAGCTAACTGTGGTGTCAGTGGCCTCTCAGCCTCCAAATTCTCCTCAGAAGACTGTGGGTGTCCCCGTGAATGTAGCCTTAGGACAGCAGATCCTGACAGTGCAGCAGCCAACATCCTCTTCCCCTGGCAAGGCCATAGTCAACCACACAACTGCTCAGGTATATAGTGACTTTCCTTATGCTCTGTGGTTTTCTCTTCAATCATGTCCCAGCTTCTCTTTCCATTGACAGGGTAGCCAGAAGCCACTTGTTAGCAAGTTGTCACTGTGTGCGTGTTAATGAGTTCTGCCAAGCAACATAAGTATCACCTTGTGAAGAGGGCAATCTAAAGATGAATGCTATTAAATTTGATTGTACTAAGGAGGCCGACCAAAAAACAGTGTACCAAAACTAGGAAGTTGAATCATCCATTAGCTGGAATAACGGAAGATAAAGCAATTAAATGTGTGAAAGAGCTTCTAATCTTGTTTTGCCAGTAACTGTAGAACGTTTGGGCTTTTGCGGAGTGGTTGACCTAACAAAATTCGCTTGTATAGGTTACTTTCTGTCCTTTAAATATAGTACGTAATAGCATTATTTAGCTTCTCTAGAGATAGTGACTGAAATACTTACGAAAACTACATTCAAATGGCAGTTCTGAGGTGCTGCAGAACGTTCATTATTCTGTTGCAGTTGCATGATATCTCTGTCAGCTGCTTGGGTTGGAGGATTGGTTCAGAATTCAGGGCTTAGACGTGTTGTGTGTGTACAGGTATGTGCAGGTCCTCTTTTCCGCAGATCAGACTGATTTGTAGAGCCGTACCATTACTTGGCATGTAACTTTCTTCTGTCAAATGGTAGTGGTGTTCAGGCATACAGATGTTTTGAAGAGGTTCATCCAGTGAAGGTTAATCAGGGTTTTCAGGCTGCTGAATACAATATAGTAACAGCAACAGCCTTAATTATGGGGGATTATGATTATTATTATTCTTCCCATCCAATCTCTCACATCTTGTGGTAAATGAAGGAGGAGTGTTGTATTAAAATATAGAGCAAGACCACATAATCTTTCTGGGAAATAGACTTTTCATTCAAAACAGCTAGTTGATTTGTTGCTTGTTTGATGTCGGCTCTGTTAATTTTCTCCTGTTTTTTTTGTTTGTTTGGGCTATTAAGCTGTCCCTGTTCCAGATCCCAACTGCAGCCACTTCATATGCGGAACAGTCTTTGAACATAATGATATTTTTGTCCCCAGAGTGACTGTACAATTGAGCCTAATAGTAAGGGTCAAGTCACCAGCCTTTGGCTTTGCGTTGCAAGAGCCAGTAGCCTCAGTACCTAGCCCTTCTGCCACATACCACTCTCATCACTGAAAGTATTTGTTACTTTCATCATGACTGTACTATTTGAGCATTATCAGATAGGTGGTATTATCTGTTATGTATAGTTTTGTTTCAATAAGGACTAGTAGAAAAGATCTCAGAGTATGGTTGAATAACTTGGAATTTCAAAATCAGATGACAATCAATATGTCTAAATAGTAAGGACTGACAAATGAACAAAAGTGTGGATAGAGAGTTGAGGTGTCACTTTGTCAAAGCAGCAGCATTTATCTCAGTGTGGTTTGTTACATACCATATGTTGTATTGTCTCTAAGAGCCTTGATCTTGAAGACCCTGTTAAATTAATGTAGGAGATTTTGGATTTTTAAAAGCAGTGTTGGAGTCTGACTTTTGCTGAATTCACTCTTAACATTCTTTGCTTTATCCAGCATCACATGTACCCCCCATTTGTAAGATAAGTTAATTTTTCACTCACAAGAGGAGTCCATGCTAAAAATGGGAAAAGCCATCCCTGATTCTTTCTGGTACGCAAGAGAAGTGTTTTTCCAGACTGCTATGCCTGTATCAGATGAGACTCTTGCAGTTTATACATGATGATGATGATGATAGATTTTCATATAGCAGCTATTTGTTTGATAGCCCAGAAAGCTTGAGCATAATACATGCTCACATACGTAAAAGAGGCTTTATATGCACATATGTAAAAGAGGGAATTGTGGAGTCTGGATCAGCTTGTTCATCCTGAAGTTTGGGAATTAGCTCTGGGACCTCTTGTGATAGAATACAACAAGACATTGTTCATATGACTCTGTTAGTTGGTCCCTTCCGTTAGTTGTTGTTCTTGCTGGGTTTTGGGGTCTCCCTCCCTGTTTTTAAATGTACTGTATTTACTGAGATTTTTTTATGCCTTGCTTATGGGGGAAGAAAGCTCCTCATCTTATATTCCCATACAAAGAAACCTCATTGAATACATTGTCTATCATTAAGCTGCTGCCAAAAGCAACCTGTGCTTAGTAATGAATTTGACTAAATGCTGGAAACACTGATGGCCATAAAACATATGGCTCATATTGGGCAAACGTGCTGATGGGGAAACCCTTCTTAATTGCTATTTATTTATTTTCAAAATTTTGTTAAAAATGCACTTATCACCTTACATGGATGTTCAATATGCAAAACTTTGTGTGTGTACATGTGTTGATTTGTGTCTCAGGCCAAATCAGTTCTGAGTTCTACTGACTGAGCTGAGCTCACATTCAAGCCTGTGGCACTACCGCCAGCAAGTATCCTACCCCCCAGACTCTTCAGCCTGGGGTTTCAGATGCTCCCAAATCCATAGCAGGCATCCTGTGTGCAAGTCCCAAGCCTAGAGGCCTTGGGGTTCAGATGCCCCCTAGTCTTCCTCTAGCTGAAAAGTCTTGAACATCCTTGTTTCTTTTTCTTCCATTTCATGTTCCAGGTCAAATTAGCTAAATCAGTTTTATAACCTATAGATTGAGAGAATTCAATCATTCAGATCCATGTAGTGTTACCACCCTTGTTTTACCAAATGCAGTCCATCTGAATAAGATGCATGGTAGTGTTCGCTGAGCATAGTTCCCCATAGCATTAATTCTTTAACATTATGGTGAGCCACTACATTGTCTGTTTCAACTTTCTTTTCAGTTGCACAGTTGAGCTGCACCTTACTTTCTTTCCCATTTTCACTGATTTCTGTTTCTTCACTAGCTTTAAATGTCTGGCAAACATCACCAATTGGGGCCCCAAACAGTTCACCCCAGAATCATTGTCACCCTTTCTAATTGCAAATGAATAGTGTGACCCCACCCTCCACAAAGTGAAGCCAGACCACATTGTTCTGCGCTTCATCTGCATATAAATATTTGGAGGATCCCAGGAATCATGACAAGAACACCCAGTTCCAGTCATGAGTGGGGGGGCTAACTAACACATGGATCCTTTGTGGGGGTATTTAGAGTATACACACATACTGGGCAGTGCTGACCTGGGGTCACTACGGCTTGAAATGTGTCGAGTCTGCTGACCCTCTCCAGCCCAGTGAACTATATACTAAATAATGAGCCTTTTTTGCTTTGGACTAATATCATGCATAGTTTGTACCATCTGTAAATGGGTACAAAATTTCTGCTTTTAGAAGTGTGTTTTATGGATTACTTATGCTAAAACTTGCAGCAGTTTCAAATTTGCAGAAGGTCAAACATATCAATTCTGGATGAACTAAGACTATAGATACTATGTACAAATTACTACAGGTATGTTTATTAAAAAATCTTCATCTTGGGTTGTATTAACAGTTTTTTGTCTCTTAAAAACCAAGGGAAGTGATTCTTTCACTCTATTTTGCACTGGTAAGGCCTCACCTGATGTACTATGTCCAGTTTTGGGTCCCACACTTCAAGGAAGACTGGGACAGAATCCAGTGGAGGGCAACAAAAATAATTGGAGGTCTGGGGAACATGACTTCAGAGAAGACTGAAAGAAAGCCGCTACATATAACTTATTTAGTCTAGAGAAGAGAAGTCTGAGGGGTGATTTGATGACAGCTTTCAAATACCTGAAGAGTTATTTTAGAAAGGATGGAGATTAGCCTTTTCTGTGTAGCCATAGGGGACAGGACTAAGAGCAATGGACTCTAGTGACTGCAGCAGAAGAAATTTTGTTTGGAAATTAGGAGGAATTTTCTGACTATGAGTGGGGTCAAGCTTTGGAACAAGCTGCCTAGAAAAACTGGAATTTCCATCATTGGAAGTTTTCAAGAGCAGGTTGGACAGACACTTGTCTAAAATGATTTAGTCAGGGACAATCCTGCCTTGAGCCAGGGATGGACTAAGTGATCTCATGAGGTCTCTTCCTTCACATTTTCCTATAATCCTTGGTGGCACATTCTTGCACAAAATTTAACTAATAGCAGGAAATAAATTTCTGTGACTATCATTTTTTGACATGCTTGGTGGGCCAGATAAGATTTCTGTGCAGGTCAGATTTGGCTTGCAGGCCATAGGTTGCCAACTCCTGTCTGAGTAACTGACCAGCTGATTTTGTTTTGTTATGGAAACAGAATAGCTTGACTTGTATATAATGATCTGATCATTAATAAATATGGCTGTAGATGGTAGTCGAATTCTAGGCTCAATTGGAGTTTGTGATGATTTTTTTTGTGAATAATCTGTGCTTTCATAGTGGCTACAGAATTTCATCCCTACTCGTATAAATCCCTTTTTATAATGATTATAGGATCTCCACTCTTCATTTTGTAGCAGTTAATATGATTGCCACAGTGGTGGAAATACCAATGCACCCAGCCATGTAGCTTTTGAACTCCTCCAGGATTTTAACTGTCCAAAACCAGAAGATGAATGTGTAAAATGTACGCTCCAGGATAGTATGTCAATAAGAGCTTAGAGAGTGAATCATGTCCTAATATGTGGATATGCTTTTTGGAGGGAACACAAGGGGTTGTGCCACATAAAATGTATTGAGGTTTGACAGTTTTTAGTCCTAGGATTAAAGTGGGAAAGAATGACTTGCTGATTGCCCTTGACCCTGATCCTGACATGATCAAGGGTTTGTCTGTGATGCTCACTGTGGAGTCAGATCCTGCCTATCCACTTGGTTTTTGTTGCGACTGAACCATACTGGTTTCTGATAATTGCCTTTGGAGAGCGTCATTCGTTCTTGAGAGTGCATGCCTCTGCATCTTGCCCCCGAGCAATCAAAAAGGGTGCTGATAGCAGTAGGAAAAGAATTTGAGGCAGCCAAGTCTGCAGCTCTTTACTGTCGTCATCATCATCGCACTGAATGGCTTGATGTATAATGTCTGATTTGTGCAGTGCTGACAGTTACCGTATTTATTCTATTCCAAGATGAGGTTCATTTCCCCACCATCCATTTAACGTTGGGAGGGAAAAACTTTATCCTGGAATCAAGCATGAGGCAGCTGGGAGGCAGGCAGCTGCTGCAGCTTTGGCTCTAATTCTTGATCAGATGGTCCTGTTTTCTGTCCTCCTACTGCTTCTGCACCCCCTGACTCCCCCAATAGCCTCAAGCCCCTTCCCCATCTCCTCTTTCCCCATTCCTCCCTTCCCCTCTGATCTTCCCTGATCCCTCCTCCCATTTACCCTTGCTCCAGTACTGGCAGGTTTTGTTCCACTCCAGGCAGGAGCTTGAAGCATGGCTCCAACCTGCCCCCGTATCAGCAGTGCTGGCTCCACACCACTGCTGTGGAGTTGGCTGGGGTTGTGCTCTATACTCCATGTTCCAGGCTGGAGCAGGGACAGAGGCTGCTAGTGCAGAAGCAAGGGTAAGCAGAAAGGGGCAGCAGGGGGTAGAGGCTGTGGGGTGAGAGGGAGGTATAGGATTGAGGCTGCAGGAAGGGGCACAGAAGCGGCGTGGGAGAGAAAATGGGGCTGCAGGGCATAGGCTATGGGGAGGGGGATAAGTGGGGTGTGGCAGGCATAAGGGAGCAAAGCTGCTTGCTTTGTACCACCTGTCCCCTCACTGCCCCCTACCACCTGCCTTCTTTCTATTTCCCCCCACTGCCTGCTCCCCTCCCACTGCTTTCCCAACTGCAGTGGTGGTAGAGACAAATTTAAGACTATCCTCCAATAATTAGAAACTTTACATGGAAAATTTATAACAAAATTATAATTCGGGGCTGTCTTAGCTTTGGGTAAATACATTACTATTTTTCAGGCTTTTCTGGGCCCTACAACACTAAGTATATGTTATCAAGGTCAGAATCTGCAGAGGCAGTTACTCAGAGCTCTAGCTATAAGTAAATTACTTTTTAACACTGCTTTTAGAAAAAAGCCAAGACTCTACATAGTTGAAGAATTTGATTCTCATGAGCTAAATTAGAAAATATTATAGCCTTATTTTTTATAAGGGCATATAGAAGGTTTTACCCAAGTCACAGCTGTAATAATCTTCTTCTTCTATAATCTTACATGTTTGTATTTTGCAATAATGTTACTATTTTACAGGTTTGGCTTCTAGGAAAGAGAGTTGTAGGCTTGTGAGAGAGGGGTGTGCAGTGACAGGTCAGATTGGGGCACTTGTCTTAGGCATATAGTTGTATTCACAAATACAGTACCAATAACAGCTTTATCTTGACTATCTTCTCTTACCATTACATTTATATTTTACGAACTTGAACTGTGATTTAAGGGCTTAAATATAATCTAGATTAAATTTTTTACAAATCTAGTACCCTTATAAAAACCTTTTTACACAAGCAACAAGACAACCAAAACTAAATATTAAAATTTGTGTGACCTGGTCCAAAGCTCTTTGAAGTGACATGAGGTTTCCATTGACCTCAGCTGGCCCTGGCTCTTTAAACAACTCTATTTAAATTTTGTAACTCCTCCAGTTGTCTGTGACATGGATCAGTCATGAAAGAAGCAAAGAAACTCTTTGTCCCCATTGTTCTGTCTGTGATAACAGCACTTCAACATCTGTAACCATAGTTACAGCAGATGTATCTGACCATGGACATTGTAGTATGTAAAAGTTTTTTAAAATATCGTCAATGAAAATATTTAAAAGAAATAAAGATAAGTAGGTTTATTCTTTTAGTAGAAAAGAAGTAGATCTACACTCATGTTAAAAAACTAGCTGCTGAAAATTAAATACGTAGAGGAAGAAGAGATAAGCTGGAGGGGAGGGAGGGATTTATGGTACAAATGAAGTTTTGCAGTGGGGTTGATTTAAAAAAAAAAAAATAAAGTAGGGCAGCTTTTTATAAATGTGACTGACTGGAAAGACACTAAGTTGTTTGCTTGATTTGTAAAAGCTGAGACGTGAGGAGAGAAGAAAAATAAAGTTTGGGGCATGAGAAATGAGAAGGATGGTAAGGCTGTGATCAGTCATGGGACAAAGACTGTAATAGTAGTAGTAAATGTGTCTGGAAAATAAACACTTGATCTCTATTTGTCTGTAGATTGGGAAGACCTAGAAATTAAAATCTTATATGTTCTAAATACACTGTTGTCTTCTGAGGTATCACATATGCATTATGTACCGAATCCTTTCTCTCTTCTCTCCTTTACAGATGGTCTTTGCTGTGGCTTTGGCCAGTGATTTTCTTGAATTAATTTTTGCCATATTCTCAGTCATTCTTGTTACTTACCCTTGTCAGCCAACCCACGCTGTCTTCCTCCCCACGCGAGTGTTACAACCTCCATTCCATTTCAATTTCAAGGCTACATATTGACACATGGGTGGTTTCTTGTGGGCTGTGGAACAGGGCATCTCAAGAGATGCAGAGTTGAGTGGTAGGATGACGGTGCAACAGCTGGGGACACCCATTCTCACATTGCAGAGGTGCACTAGTACATCAGTCCGATATCAGATCAGCACAGATATAAAGAAAATTGATTGTACCAGAAACTAGCCTGATGTGGCCGATTAATTAGCTGATAAATGCCCGTGCCTGTGTGCAGCCACAGCGTAGCACCTAGGCGGTAAGGAGCACAGCCTGGCAGTTTGGAGAGCAGCGTGCAGCTAGTAAGTCTGGTGTGGTGGAAGGGGTGGGGTGTGGGAAGGGATGTCAGGGGACAGATCAAGGCCCCTGCAGTAAAGAAGGGCTGGGGCAGGGCTTGGGGAAAGCACTGCCCAGCTGGGGTGGGCAGGCTCGTCCAGGGGGTGCAGGGAGTGGGGAGTGGCTCCTGCTGTTGCGTGCCACTTGTCCAGGAGCTGCTGATCCAGCTGCTCCCACTGCTGCTTGTCTGGAGAGTCATGGGGGGGGGGGAGGGGGAGGAGAGGATAGTCCCGGATCCGCACAGGGCAGAGCAGGCTTAAGCTGTGCAGGGCTCTTCCCAGCTCACCCTGCCCTACCCCACACAGATCCAGGGCCCCACCCCATGCCAAGCAGTAGGAGCAGCAGCAGGAACTGCTGGACCAGCAGGCAAGCACCAGACCAAGGTTCCCGGAACAGCAGCGCACAGTGGCAGGAGCTGCTCCCAGCCCCCTCCTCCATGCCCTGCAGACTAGCTGTGGCTCCTTCTGCATTTGCCCCAGCCCCTGCCCCAGCCCCGCTTCTCCCTCCACTGTGGGGGCCCTGATCTGCCCCCCCACGCTCCTTCCCTCCCCTTCCCCACACCAGACTTTACCAGCTGCCGGGCTGGTATCGGAAATTGGATTAGTATCAGCCGATATACCTCCTTAAAAGTCAGGTATCAGCCCCAAAAATCTCTATTGGTGCACCCCTACCGGAGATTTCTAAAAATGAGGTGCAGAATTGATTTCTCCCCTATACCCCATGATTTTGAATGTAAATAAAACCAAAGATCTTGCATTTCCTACAATGAGCTTTGTTTTTTACAGGGATGCTCAATTGAGGGTCAGGTACTTTGCTAATTAGTTTATTTGGGAGTCTGGCATAATGGACTCTGAGGATAGACCCAAGTTCCCTTTTGCTGTACTGCTGACTCCATTCATGGCCTTAGCACTTAACCTTTTTGTGCTATATTGTCTTAATCTGCAAACCAGGGATGCTGATGCTGACCTTTTCTTCATGGGTATTGTGAGAATTTAATGAATCGCTCGGTAAATCAAGGGTTAGAAAGAATGAAACTACCATTATAGAAGTAACTTTATAAATGACTCGGTGCTATCTATGTTGTATAATAGGCTGTGAAATCAACAGTGCAGACCATCACTGTAGGAGGAGTGGGTACTTCTCAATTTAAGACCATCATTCCCTTGGCAACAGCACCCAATGTTCAGCAGATTCAGGTACCTGGAAGCAAATTCCATTATGTCAGGCTTGTCACTGCCACAACAGCCAACAGTTCAACTCAGTCAGCCAGTCAAAATCCCAGTACCAACACACAGTCTCTTCAGCAAGGTCAGTGGTGTCATTAATATGGCATTTTATTTATTTGGTTTTATGTTTACAAGGTTCCTTACAGTGCAAATCTGGCCTGGTGGGGTGATCCAATTTGACACCTCTGTTCTAGTCTTTGGCAATTGCCAGTTGAGCAAATTTAATTCCATACCCCCGGGGTTTGGGATGTTACATATCCATTGCCCTTCTTCAGGGATGTGTTTGGAAATGCTCTGCCATCTCATTGCTCAGTCAAGAGAGAACATTTATTCCCAGGAGAGAATATCAGTCACTTTACCAGCTGCTTGGTTTGTGATGAGTCATTTACTCTTTTTCTCTGTCAAAATGAAACTGTGTATATCTGACTGGGTTGTTGAGGGTTATTGAGTTAAAGTTTGTTCAGCACTTTGAGATCCTTTGATAGAACTACAGTGATATCTGCCATTATTACTGTGCATTGTAGTGGTGATGGAATGAACAGAAATGAATGAAAATGTGACTGTTCCCCAATAATAGCAAGGAGAGCTGTACACATCAGCTAAAAACAATATTTTTTTATATTTATGCAATGTACTCTGGTAGTAACCCTGCATATTTAGTAAATACATTATGTTGACATAAATTGAAAGCACAAAGGAATAAGTTGGAAATCAGAGTTAAAGAGAGGCTATTTAGGAAGTTTTGTTTAAAGTAGAAATAAAAGATCAAAATTGGGTTTTGCTGAAAACAGCTTTAGCCAAACTTTTGTCGGCTTGAGCACTTGAGTAACTGTCAGTAGTACTTTTCATGGGTGTCAGTGTTTTAAGAGGTGGGGCCAAAGTAAGAGAGATCTAAGAAGCATCTACCCATAGCTTATTGTAGTTGTGTTTCTTGAAAATGACAAATTTGGACTGTTTTCAAAGAAGTCTAAAGAAGGAAACTGATTTGCATTAACTTCATTAAAAATGGGATTGATTTATGTACAGCTAAAATGTAACAGCATATAAAATGGAATAAAATAAACAATGAAGAACCCAAATACAATCCTGAAAAACAAACCCAAGCAATAAATCTATCACATTACACAAAAATAGTAATTTTTCATTCTAGGTATGTGGAAATGCTACAGGATTAAATGGAAGAGACATGTTGTTAAGTGTGCAGATGGCATGTTATACATGACTTGCTGATTTTGTTTTGTGTTTGTTTTGTTTATTTGTTTTAAACAGCTAAGCCAGTGGTGGTAAATGCAACCCCAGTGCGGATGTCTGTCCCAATAGTACCAGCACAGACTGTCAAACAGGTGAGTGCAATGTGATCTCTCTGTTTTTGGATCATTTCAGCTAGTGAGCAGATGAAAAAAATCTAGCTGTGGAAATAAAGAATGATTTTACACTCTTCTGCACAGACTCATGTCTTCAAAACAAATTAAAAAACCCCCACCACACATACAAGGTAAAGAACCATATGTTGAAGATGTCATAAGGATTTTGTATCTTTCCAGGTGGTGCCCAAACCAATCAACCCATCTTCACAGATTGTTACCACTAGTCAGCCCCAACAAAGACTTATTATGCCAGCCACTCCACTGCCACAAATACAACCAAACCTCACTAACCTCCCTCCGGGTACTGTTTTGGCACCAGCACCTGGCACAGGAAATGTAGGCTATGCTGTTCTTCCAGCCCAGTATGTTACTCAGGTATGTTGTTGGCATGTGACTATTACAAAAGGAGTTGGAGATAGCAGGTTTTTACAAATGACACTACCGCCTTGTCCCCACTTGTGGTTTAGGCATTTGAATTGATGCAATTACTTATTGCAAAGCTCGATCAAATATTAGGATAAAAAGAAATAGAAATTCAGTTCACAGTTTAAAATTTTTAAAGTCCAGCAATGTATTCAGGGATTATTTTTTGTCTGGGGCCTGCATGTTGTTGATAGGCGCCTTATTTTACAGTTTCTACCCTGATGGCCTACATTTTACAGTTGGAGAAGGAATACAAATGAAATAGTAGTGTGCAAATGCCAAGAGGAAAATGACATGGAGACAAGGCCAGCTTTCATTCAAATAAGCAGTGGGAAAAAGACAGTAGTCCAGGTTTTCAAAAGGACTCTACATCCAGAGGTGGAGCCTAACTTTGAATCCCTCCTTGTTTTGGCATCAGAATAAAGTGGTCACATTTTTAGGAGTGCACAAGACACTGACTGCTGCCATTGTGTTCACAGGGAACTATTGTCTGCTGAGCTCTTCAGAAAATTTTACTGTTTCATTCAAATACTTGCATAGAAGTTGTTAAGTTGTGAAATCTCAGCAAAGTGTGGCCTGAGAATGGGACACACATGCACACGTATGAAACAGAAAGCAGTCAAGTGGAAACTCTTGTGAATGAATGCACTTTTAGCACTTCTTTCCTGTGAAAAAAATTACAAAGGTCATGGCAGTAGACATTACTTCTCCATATTTTTGCACCTAGCTAATCTCAGCATGGAACTGATGAGCACTGGCATGCAGGGAAATACCACATAACACAACCAATACAAATTGTTTGCATTTTCTTAGTCTCATTAAAGTTGATTCTAACTGACCTTGGACCATGATATAAGAGGTTAGGACTATTTTTAGGCTCCAGACTCTCACTTGCGTTTCACCTGTGTACATATTCCTGTAGAAAACTTGCATATCAACTGCAGGCAAAGCATTTTAGCATCCTTCATAGTGAAGGTATTATGTAAAAATCAGTAGTTTATAAATATTTAACCTAGAACTTTGAACCTAAAGTTCCAACCTCATTTTTTGCAGTGTAGTCCTAAGACTACTTCTAGTCTTGTGAGTTGTGAATAATTCAAACCAGTCTCAAAATTGGGACTAGAAGAATATATAGTTTACAAAGCTGCATAAGGGAGGCTAATAAAAAGTGTATTGCAAAGCCCAATGCATGAAACTGTAAACATTCATACAGAATATTGTAAATAATGTACTTTTGGTTTTGTTAGCTACAGCAGTCGTCATATGTGTCTATAGCAAGTAACACTGGTTTTACTGGGACATCTAGTATCCAGACTCAAGCAAGGCTGCCATTCAATGGGTGAGTGTATAGAAGAGACTTGAACTGGCTTAAAACAAACAAACAAAAACTTGCTGCAGTCTTGTTCAAAATGTTGGTATGGGTTTGGTACATTTACGGGAGACAGACTAATCCTTGTTTCCAGAGTTACTGATGGGGGAAGTAGGGGGACAGCAAGGCAGGTGGGTAGCCTACTGTTACTGTGTTTTTTGGAATAAGGAACACCTTTCTTTGACTTAAACCTTTTCTTTTTGTTGCAATATCCTGTAGTGGGTATTTTGAGCAGAGAACTAGCCCATTATTATTTAATATTTGCATTTTAGTAGTACCTAGGAGCCCTACTCTCAGACTTCTCTTGGTGCGTTTAAATCTGGTAAAACAATTAGTTATTTAGAACTTGCCAAAATCCAAGTAAATATGTAGATGTCTATAACTAGTCCATAGCATCTGATGGAGTAGCCTGTTTGCCTATGGAAGCTTATAACTGAGTTATTTTGTAAGGTAGTGACCTGTCCAGCCTTCTACCCTTGAAAACATTGGCTTAGTTTTCAAGGTAATGCATTAGTGAAGGTGGACATGTTTAAAAACAACATTGCTCCCCACAACCACTCCTCCCACGTAGAGGGAGAACCCTGCCCAGTCCTGTTGAGCTTTTCCTTTCCTGAAAGGCTTGCATTTAAATGTATTGGTTTGGTTATTACTGATTAAGGGACTATTTAACTCAGCTAATCCCAAATTCATATAGAAAACATTCCTATAATGTGTTCTTTTAATCTTCTGGAGATGCGTTATATGAAGGGGGCACTAAATATGGTTGTGATGCAGCTTGCAGATCAAATTACTATAAGAAGAACTCCTAGGTTTCTGGGATAGGTAAAGCTGGCCTCTGTCAAAGAAGGGGTTCTTTAAACTACATGATGCAGTTTCTGCCCTGCTTGCTCCTTGCTCAGATTCTCGTTGGTCTCCGTAGAACTGTTTTTTGTTGTTTCTTTCTTAATTTTTGCTATAATACGTTTTGGAGACAGGCACTGTTTGCATTTATCTCTCTACTCTGTGGGGCTTGTTCAGATGCACAACAGTGGTATCATGAAGCCCTTTCCATTCCCTATATAGTCCCTACTGAGAGGCCTTTATGCAGCGTAACAGATGCGGGATGGTCAACTCTTCTGCTCCCAGGCTGTTCTCTTTGGCTTTCAGTTCCCATTCTATTCCAGTGTCCAGCCAGATCTTTGGCAAATAGCCCCTTTCTTTCTTGATTTAACAGGGTACCCTTCTCATAATAGCTGTATTTCTTAATCTTTGACAAATATTATGAAAGCATATTAGAGGGGAAAAGTATAGCTTGGCTTATAGGATTTCACTTAATTACTGTTCCATTAATGGTATCTAACTTGAACTTAAAATACAGAAAAAGAAGCTTGTAATTTGATGGTTCTTTTCCAGAATAATTCCATCTGAATCTGCAAATCGTCCCAGAAAGCCATGCAATTGTACAAAGTCACTGTGTTTGAAACTGTGAGTATAACTGAAATACTCTGATAAAATCTTCAGCATTTTATATACATATGTAGTGTGTGTGCACATGCACAAAAGATGACAAAGAAATCTTAAAGTAATACCAGGTTGTGAGGCCTCTCTTTTTTTATATAAAGGATTCCAACTTAGGATGTCAGTTCATCCATAACTCAATCAAGTGGAAATGTTGCATTGTCTGCGAAATTTGCTGACACTGCCCCAGTGTTTTTTTTAATTTCCACCTTGCTTTTTAAGTCGCAGTGGTGAGTGTGTTGGGCTGGGCTGGATGTTGGCATTTAAACCACGTGATGCAGAAGTACCAGTGCTGACAAAGATCACCACTACAGTTCCCGTCACTACTGCTGCTAGCGGAGTTGTCTGTGGTATCAGCAGTGGAAGGTTTAAATAAAGTAGTCTAGTATGGACAAGGCCTTTAAAATGTTTAATTTCTAATGTTGTTGTGAAGTTTCTCCCATACAGTGGGTTAGGGTCTGATATAATGTCTGTGTTAGTATCTGTATAAGTAGGTGGTTATGTTTAGGTGGGGTGATGTCTTAACTTTCCAACAGATAGAAAGTAAAAGACCTCGCAAGGAAGCATTTACAACTTGGATGATGAAGAGATCAAAGGCCCCCTCTACACATTGCAGGTATTGCACAAGTAACTGGTTAATTGTGCAGTTACCTGGAGACCAGCTACACATGCAAAATAGCTATTGCACAATAAAAAGCTCCAACCAGCCATAAAGTTAGACCTCGAAAATATGTACTGACTTTATAGCTGGTTGTTATTGAGCTTTAATTTGCTATGATTCCCAGGGCTTGGGGTCTTCTCACATCCCCAGGGGAGGGAGATGGCTGCAGCAGTGACCCTCCAGTCCCAGAGGTACATGACATTCCCTCACAGTTGGGAGCCCCCCAACTGGGAGCCAGTTGCAGGAGCCTGCTTGTTGCCAGTGCAGGGGAGCCTGGGATCGGTCTTCCCTTGCACCAAAAGTAAGGTGTAATGGGATCTAATGTGCAATCCCACAATCACGCCTCCTGCCATGCACGTGTGGCATGGCAGGAGGTGCAATTGTGTGAACCGCACATTAGATTTCACTGAGCCTTTACCTGCACATGTAGGGAGGGCCAAAGTGGCATGCTATTGACAGAGAAGGCAATAAGATAGAAACTTGAGCCCCAGTTAAGATACCAGTCCCTTTGTCATCTTGACATACTGAATTAAAAATAATGTCATATTCATAATATTGATGTGCACACTCATTCCTTTCTTAGAATTTCTTCACTGCACTAGAAGATATTTAGTTCCCAGTCAGATATTTTGTAACATTCAGCACCAAATGTGTGCTTAGATGCCTGGAAAATTAGGGTTTTGTTGTTTCCAAAATAGCTAGTGAATTCTAAAGGGGAGAAAATAATGATGACTTTTAGCACACTGCATCTTCAGTGTACTGTACAGAAATTAACTTGGGCCCCATTCATCTCTTAATTTGCTTCAGTTATAGTTGTCAATGGCCAAGCACTGGTGCACTGTGAATTGTCGTCTTGCACTATTGAAGCAGCCATTTGTACCAGTAGTACTTGTCCCTGCTTGCAACAGGGTGATTTTGACAAATTTTACTAATGAGGTGGGCAAGTTTATAGCTGAAAAATATAGTTACAGAGAGGCTAAACGACTTGCCTGATACCATTGGTAGAGTTGGTCACAAAGCTATTATTATTATTAAAACAGAGGACCGCTCTTTTATTAAAGTAATAGAAAAACACAATTACACAAGTATTACATGCTGCTCAAGATGTCTACCTAAACCTTCTGGTCCTGCACACCAGATGAGTGGCATGATGCTAGTCCATAGGCCAGATTGGGCTCTAGGGCCCATCACCACCCTCTCTTTGCCCCATATGCTGGGATTGGGTCCTGAGGGCTCAGTACTGCCCTCTCCAACCCTCCACACTCTGGGATTGGGTCAGGTACCAGCTCCCCCTACCCCATGCATTGGGATTGTGGTGCTGGGGCCCTGAGCACCAGGATTTGGTGCCCCATGCAGTGTGCGTGAACTGGGGCACCTCGTGGGTCTGGAAATCTGGCAGCCAGCTTGCCTTCTGCCAAATGTCTGGACCTGTGGGGAACCTCATGGGCTGGATCTGGCCCATGGGCTGGGGATTGAGCATGCCTGGCCTAAACAATCCATCAGCTCATACAGCATACTAAAACTAACTAGAAGCAATTGGATTAGTTCACAGTAATCTAGTGGATAAGGTACTAGTTTGGACCTGCAGAGGCATTCCCTGTTCTGCCCATATGACAGACTTCCCATATGACCCAGGGCAAGTCACTAAGCCAGTTATTCAACAGTATTTAGGCTCCTAAAAACACAGATAAGTATCTAGTGGGATTTTCAGAAGCACCTAAACAGGTTGGGTTCCTAATACTTTTTGAGTTCAGCTGGAAATGGCAAGCGTAAATAGTGTCTGAGTACCTAGCTGCATGTTTTAAAAAGCCTATTTCTTAGTCTTTCTTTGTCCAGATTTCCATTTTAAGGATGGGGGGAAAATTAGTACTTCTCTACTTCACAAAGTTGGGTGGTAAAATAAAGATGGTGAGATGCTCAAACATTACAGTAAAGGGAGTAATAAAAAATAACTCAGCTACACAACTTGCTTCTCACAGAGGCAACTTTTGTTCTTCATTCTCACAGCGTCACACACAAGACGTGATTCACATGTCAGTATTTTATCCTCCTTCATATCCTTTCTATAAACTCACTTTCACAAAGTCTGTGAAACCCTGGTTATTGGTCAAGGTTAATTGGGTAATGGTGCTACTAGAATACAAGTGGTTTCTGCTGCTACTGCTGACAGAATAATGCTAGTGTGATATCTTTGGCCATGTTTTTAAATACTTTCTGGATTTCTTATTTCAGGTACTGTGATTGTTTTGCAAATGGTGAATTCTGCAATAACTGCAACTGTACAAATTGTTATAACAATCTGGAACATGAAAACGATAGGCAAAAAGCTATAAAGGTGAGTTTGTCTTTTCTCCTTTGAAGTCAGCAAAACTTAGTTCGGTGTACTGAAATTGGACAGTTGACCTCTTGTTTACCCTCCTCCATTGTTAGGATGAAAGTAGTAACCTATGTCTCTTGGGGCTCAGGAGAACCAAGTCTTGAATTTTCCTGAGGAATTTTTTGGCTGTAGTTGCTGTCTTGATGCTCTGGAGGCCTGTGCGAGTGTGGAAGTATTTGATTCTGATTTGGAGGACAGTGATTCAATTCAGATTCAGATCACTGTCCTGAATCAATTTGGTGATAATTTGGAGATATTCAGTGATTTAGATTGGCGATTGGGGCCTCTGGGCACTTGTGGCAGAGCTCCCCTGTGCAGCAGGGCAGTGGGGCTTCCGCCCCCCCCGCCCCCCCCCCCCCCAGCCTGGCATCCATATGGCAGCTGCCCCATGGTGCGGGTCCAGTGTGGCTTCGCGCACTGTGTAGGAGCTAGCCTGGGGATGCTGGGGCTAAGCGCTGCTGGGATCCAGCTGATACATGGAGCCTCCCCAGCTTCCAGGCAAATTGAACTGGGGGCTGGGGAATCAAAGGGGCAGCTGGGGCAATGTTCAGGTCCCTGAACATTTTCCCCCAGTTCCCGGTTTGATACCCCAGCTCCTTGATCTTTCACCAATCTCTCTGATTGCTTCCCCCAGCTCTTCCTGGCGGGGCGCAGGCGCCCGGATGTTGCGGGATGACAGCAGGCTGCCATTGTCAGCTGGGGATGGCAGCAACTCTGAGCTATTTCCACAGCTGGTGGCAGCAGCCTGCTCAATTGCTGCATGCAGATCTGGGGGCCCACGCACCCCCGGGAAGAGCTGGGGAATGCAACTGGGAGGCTAACAGGTTGAGCTGTCCCAGCTCCCAGGTGCCCTGCCAAGCCATGCTGCACCTGTGCCGTGGGTGCAGCACAGGGTGGGGGTGATCCCTGCTGTCCCCCACTGCCCCGCGCTGCGTGGGGGGCTTCTGCTACAAGCGTCCAGGGGCCCCAGTCGCCGCTCCTGCAGCCAGTGAATGTGGGCTTTCTTTCTTAAGTGCTGGGCGGCTCGGGCCGGGCAGTGCAGTCATGGGGGTTTCTTCCTTGATTCCTCTGGCTGTGTCTGTCTCTGCCCCGGCAGGGAGACCTGAAGGGGCTCTGCCCTGCTGCTATCAGCCGATGTGGGGGGGAGCACAATGCAAGCGTGGCTTGCTCCAGGCAGCAGCAGGGCATAGCCCCCACTCCCAGTGCTTCCATGCCTGCATCAGAGCTGGGACTGGGGGCTCTGCCCTGCTGCCCCCTTTTGCCTGGAGCAAGCCATGCCCGAATCCCGCCCGCCCCCACTCCTGCTAGGCAAACAGCAGCAGGGCAAAGCCCTTGCTCCCAGTGCTGCCATGCCTGCATCCTGTGTCCCCCCTCCGCAACGTGCCCCTTGCCATAGCTGGGCAGCTTGTTCCAGCTCCAGCCCCAATTCCTCCCTCTCCCAACCCCAACAGACTTACCAGCTGGAGGCAGCTGTTAACTGCCTGTTTAGTCCACAGCCAAATCTCCGAATCAGCTGAATCTTTTTCCGAAGCATTTCTGAATCGATTTGATATACTTGGTCTCCTGATTTGATTCAGATTTGGAGATTCAGTCCCTGATTTGAGAAAAATCTCCTCTGAATCGAATTAGCTACCAAAGCTTCGCACAGCGGTAATGCCTCTGTATCCTGTTCCACATTTTGATGACTCATCTTTCGCATCTACATTTGCAGGCCTGCCTTGACAGAAATCCTGAAGCCTTTAAGCCCAAAATAGGGAAAGGAAAAGAAGGGGAATCAGACAGACGGCATAGCAAAGGTTGCAACTGCAAACGTTCAGGGTGTCTCAAAAATTATTGTGAATGCTATGAGGTAAGATGCGTTTCTGTGACTTAAAGAAATTGAGTTTTCATCTTTCAAAATGCAACTCATCCCCATTGCATTGTCTCTGTTTCAGAGCTTTTAGTCAACTACGACTACTAGAGCTTGTCAAATATTGTTTCAATAATTTGACTAATTTCATGTTTTTAGACTGTTTGTTTACCCAAAACTTGTCTGGTACCTAGCATAATAACTACTCTTTGGCTTTTACTACACATGGTAAAACTTACATTTGATCCTTCACAGTTGTATCTTGTAACAACATATTAGATATTGTTAATGTGCTCAAGGGTTTCTTTGGAGCATAGCAAGTGAATCTCCTTAAATTATTGGAGTGTAACCCTGCCTTGCAATTCTGTTTGTGCACATAGCAGCCTATCCTGGAAACTGATTGCTTTGCTTGTAGCCCTGTATATATCTGAATAGTAATTATGACTCTGTATAAAAAGGCAAATTCAGACTGTCTGAAGTAATGTCTTCTGCAGAAATTGGTTTGTATCATCTCCTTGATACCTTTGTGTAGGTCAGTGGTTCTCAGCCTTTTTAGATTCAAGGAATGCTTCCATAACTTTCAGTTTAGATTTCATAGACATTAGGGCTGGAAGGGACCGCGGGAGATCATCGAGTCCAGCCCCCTGCCCAAAGGGCAGGAAGTCAGCTGGGGTCATAGGATCCCAGCAAGGTAAGCATACAATTTACTCTAGAAGGTGTTCAATGTACGTGCTTGAACCACCTCCGCTGGCAGACTGTTCCAGACCTTGGGGGCTCGGACAGTAAAGAAATTCTTCCTTATGTCCAGCCTGAAGCGGTCTTGCAGGAGTTTGTGACCGTTCGACCTCGTCATCACTTGGGGCGCTCTGGTGAACAGACGTTCCCCCAGATCCTGGTGGTCACCCTTGATAAACTTATAGGTGGCCATCAGATCACCCCTGAGCCTACGCTTTTCCAGGCTAAAGAGTCCCATGGCTCTCAGCCTGTCATCGTAAGATCTGTTTTCCTGACCTCTGATCATGCGCGTGGCTCTCCTCTGGACTCTCTCAAGCTTCTCCACATCCTTTTTGAATTGTGGAGCCCAAAACTGGACGCAGTACTCCAGCTGCGGCCTCACCAAGGCCGAGTACAAGGGGAGAATGACGTCCCGGGATTTGCTCGAGAAGCATCTATGGATGCAAGCCAGCGTTTTGGTCGCTTTACTAGCCGCAGCATCACATTGCAGGCTCATGTTCATCTTGTGGTCAATGATGACCCCCAAGTCTCTTTCTTCTGTAGTGCTATCCAACGTAGCACTGCTTAGCCTATAAGGATGCTGCAGGTTTTTCCTCCCAAGGTGGAGAACCTTGCATTTTTCGGTGTTAAACACCCTGAGGTTCTCGTCTGTCCATTTGCTGAGCTTGTCCAGGTCAGCCTGGATCACCCGCCTGTCCTCTGGCATGGATGCTTTGCCCCAAAGTTTGGTGTCATCGGCGAACTTGGCCAGTCCACTCCTGACTCCAATGTCCACATTGTTAATGAAGATGTTGAACAGTATGGGTCCCAGGACAGAGCCCTGAGGGACCCCACTGGTCACAGGGCACCACAATGAGTGACTGCCATCAATCACAACCCTCTGGGTCCGACCACCAAGCCAATTTCCCAGCCAGCGGATCGTGGTGGCACCCTGATTGAGAACAACAACTGTTGCTGCCTCAGCCTACTTCAGTGGCTCTCAACTTGGTACTGCCACTGCAAGGTGAAACTGCCCTGTGTGCCTCTGTTGTGCTGTCTCAGCTTATCATATAAACCTGATGCAAGCAGGAGGACCTGCTTCTGCCACAGCCACTTCCTGATATTTCATCTGACAGTGGTAGTGGCAGCACCCTCGTTGATGACTATTGAGGTAAACTGAGTCAGTACAACAGTGGTTCTCAGCTAGGGTGCCGCTGAATTCAGAAAAGTTATGGAGGAGTGTCTTGAATCTGAAACGCTCTTAATTTGAAGGTTTTGAGGGGGAAAATCTACTGTTTCATGTGGGAGTTTGTTTCAATGGCTCACTCATTTTAAAAAAAAACAAAACCCGGAAATTTTGGGCCTCGTTCTAATTTGATTTTTGCCCTAAATGAGGACGGAATTGTACCTAGTTAGTGTGGTTTACACAGTTATGTTTCATAGTTGCAGAATAGCTGACATTTACACTGTACAATATGCATTGTAAACACCTTTTATTTTGGTGTTTTTCTCTTAGCGCATGCTAAGTTTGAGCCAGCAGTGGGATATAAAGTAATGTTAGGTGAATTACCCTTTTCTTCCAGGCAAAGATCATGTGTTCCTCAATATGTAAATGCATTGGCTGTAAAAACTTTGAAGAAAGTCCAGAGCGAAAGACATTGATGCACTTAGCAGATGCAGCAGAAGTCAGAGTCCAGCAACAGACAGCCGCAAAGACAAAGTTATCCTCACAAATCTCCGATCTGCTTACAAGGCCAACACCAGCACTCAGTAGTGGAGGGGGGAAGTAAGTTAGTGCGTCATTTTTTTGTTTTTTTTAATCTGGCTTCAGCATTGTTTTCACACACAATTGGCTTGCTATCCTGCTAGGCTGGATCCTAGTAAGCTAAAATTATGGCAGCCTTTGACCTTTGTCCTCACTACTTCTTTATTGCTAATACTGTTTAATATTGTACTGCTATAGCAACCAGAGACTTCAATTGTGGTTGGTGCCCCTTGGTGCTAGGTGCTGCATATACTCAACCTTGAGTAATAGCTGAAAAAGTTTGAGCAGAAATAAGCTGCTTAAGTTTGCAGTTAAAGAACTTATCTGTGAAGCTAATTTATCTCCATGGATACATCTCAGAGCTCAGGGATAGAAAGGAGATTTATATGACATGGCTTTTGACTAAATATATACCACACAAGATGTATTGGGCATTATGGCAATGAATTTAGGGTACAGGTAGAAGTAACTTTTGAAACGGGTTCCCTCCTGAATATCCCCCAAACCTCTCCTCTCACCTTCAGAGGCAGGGACAGAGAGAACTGGGGCTGTAAGATCTGATAGCGGCAGGGGGAGAGGGGGAAGGGAAGGGGTGCAGCCCAGCCTGAGCACCTGTGTCCATGCACAAGTAGCAAAGTGAAATGCTCCAAAGGGCAGGTGCGTGGGTACAGCTGGCTCTTTGAAATCTTTCAAAGATATTTGAAAGGTTTTAGTTGTTAACTTCTGTCACTACCCTTAGAGTAAGGAAAATGGAACTTAAAAAAAAAAGTACAAGATGCATTGGGAATCATAGGGAAAATGTTTGTTTGGGATTTGAGAGAGTATGCAACTATGCCATGGCAAACTGTATCAAAATGTGTGTCCATGGAGGGGCAGAATTAGTTACATATGCTACCTAGAATTTGCCACATTTTTTGAGTGATTAATCATGCAACTTTGAACATTGTCTTAATGTAGTTTTTCATATTGTACTATAAGAATAGATGAACTTGCACTAAATTCAATTACTTCATTTACAGTTTTTGTCTGTGACCAAAAAGATGTGGAAAATTCTGTGTGTGGTCATTCTGCAGTCTTTCTTGAAGCGTACAGAGTTGGAGGCATCCATGAAGCTGTCAGTCAAGGCATTCTCTCCTTGCTTGTCTGTAGCTGGGGCTTGTTCAGCACTTCCAGCTTGAGGCAATCTCAGATGTGTCCCAGAAGCTATAGGCACTGATTCATCCTGCTCAAATCATCAGTGATTGAAAGCTTGGAACGTGTGCTTGCTCTCGCTCACTCTGTAAGGGTGTAGCCTTAAAGTTAGCTGTTAGGCTGCATGGATCTTCACAGAAGAAAATGGAGATAAGCATAATAAGCCCTGTTTTACAATATTAGTAAGTATTGTGGTTGTTGCAGAGAATAGTCAGTAGGTTTCCCTTGTCGTCTTTGCTTCAGAAAAAGTTTCTCAGAGTTCATGTGCTTTGTAGCTCTATTATAGATAACAGTTCTGGGTTTTCTGTATTTGTTTCAGACTGCCTTTTACATTTGTAACCAAGGAGGTGGCGGATGCGACTTGTGATTGCCTTCTTGCCCAGGCTGAGCAAGCTGAGAAGATGGGCAAGTCAAAAACAGCAGCAGAGCGCATGATACTGGAGGAATTTGGACGTTGTTTGATGAAAGTAATTAACTCTGCAGGAAAGTCCAAAAGTGACCCTTGTGCTATGAACTGCTGACTCTTGCACAGGAGCCATGATAAATTGGACTGAATAGAACACTTAAGGCACAGGGACACTTTGATTCACAGCAGAGAATTTATTAATAATATTTCATTTAATTTGATGCTTCTTTTAAATTAACTTGCATAATACTGAAAAAAGAAAATCTTTTATAACAAGGAATAGAGTCTTTTAAATCTTAGTTAAATCATCGTCTAGTTATGACAATATGTAAAGGTAAATTCTCTCACTCTCTCTCTTTCTCTCATATAATTTCCTGAAGAGTATATATAAATTATTATAATATATTATTTACAATGTATAGAGTTACATAACTTTGTTCATATGGTGGGGTGGGGGGATAGACAGTCAGAAAACAGACATTTTTGGCAACAGACCTAAAGGACAGGTATCAGTATATTCAAGAAAGAGTTGGCTGAAAGAAATTCTGAGAGAGTAGCACATCTCCAGGAGAAAGTAAGAAATCTGCATTGAGAACCAAATTCAGCAAGGGCCTGAAGCACTTCTGTAGCATTAAGCATTCAGACAGTGAACGCACATCAGCAGTACTTCAAAATGTTTCTTATTGGGTCTGTATTGAAGACCCTGGCAGAAGTGGGCCAGGAGGGCAAGGCATGGTTTTTCAAGTGAAGGGTATATTAAAGGTGTTTATAACCAAATCTTCAGTACTGGCTCAGATAGTCTTAAATGGAACTTAAGAGACAGACAGGTTTTGTGTTTGAAAAGAGCCATGTGCAATACTGCCCATCCAGCTGGTATCGTGGAGCTTGACCTTGTGAGTTCCTTACCTGGTGAACCCTTCACTGAATCTGAGGAGAGTTTACAGTGTTTCAGACTTTCCAGAATCCATCTGGAAGTATATTTTTAATGATAGGAAGTGAGATCATGTGTATCCACTAGGATAAGAGAAAGTTATCACAGTTCATGACAGATTTCAAACTACCTGCATCAGTTTTATTCTGAGAACACTTGTGAGACCAGGTTCCATGTAGAGTTGATCTTTTTTGATATTGCTTCTCTAATCTTCCTGTCATACTGGCTTGTTTTTTTTAAGTGCTATTTAGATGACTACCATTTGAATCAGGACATACAAGTACATGGGTGCAGAATTAAGGGTATCGAAAACAGAGATATTTACGCCTTGGGAATGGAGGACACCAAACATAACTGTGTAAAGAAATGTTCCAGAGTGCGAACTTTTTACAGCATTTGTTACAAATGATCTCCGATCTCTTGTTTTGATAATGTAGCACATTAACAAGCTGAACTTGTTAAGCTCTAACATTTAATGGAAACAAAACAACCATGTTTAAATTCACAGGCATTTTCGTTTAATATCTTAATGCTGTCTATCAGAATGATTGCTACTCTTTTTTCCAAAAGGGATTTTTTTTATTCTCTCAGTGTGTCGCTGTATATATAACATACTCTTCCATGTGTGTATGGGTAGCAAATACACACACATCTGAAAAGGGAATCCATCATTCATTTAAAAAGTACAATTTTTTTTTAACAATTAGGTCTTGGATTTATAAATGTCAGGGCAGTAACTTTAAATGTAGATAGTATAGACATTCAGCTTACTTCCAGTGTATCAATATAGTATGTCCAGTAAAATTTGTATAAATGTAAATTAGTGTAAGTGAATAAAATAATACCTAATCAAGTTATTTTTCAAACAGATTGCAATATGCCTTGTTTTGCCCAGAACTAAATTTATGTTAATTTTGTACATAATCCATCTTATTCTAAATTGCACCTTTTGTGATGTGTATTTATGTATGATGTGCAGAAAATGTTTGTGAAATTTGGATTACAGTTGTAGATGAAGTATGATGGCATTATTGCTTGAGAATATTTTGCTTGTAAAGGTTTTGAAGGTGCAATCAAATGCTTTTAGTTCTGTTTGTTTTGAACAAGCTTTTTCAACGTTAAGCTTGAATTTTCCTTCCTTCTTCCCCTGTCCCCAGTGCACACAATGCTTTTTGTATTTCATTAGCCATTTGCATCAAACTATGGAACACAATTTACAGTCAAGTTCATCCAGTAATTTTAAACATTTGGGGTGAGCCAGGGATTCATTTTCTAGGTCTGTTTGCATCAAAGTAGAAAAATTTAAAATTTATATTTACTAGACCTATTCAAAGAACACACTTTTCTATATTGTAAAAACAGAGCAGTCAGACAAATTGCAAAGAAAAATAAACATTTATACTATTCTGTATATGTTATTTTTGCACTCTTCCTTTAGAGCTGATATGAACTCTCTATAGTTTAGTTTGGATACCTGAGTTGTTAATTAGAGGTCTGCTTCTCACCAAAGCAGCTGCCATTAAGACTCTGGATTCTGCAGACCTCTTGCTTGGCTCAAAGCATGTGATGGAAATCAGTCAGACTTCAAAACATTCCAACAGTTGTGTTGGATGATGATGGATTTAAGCTGTTGCTTAAATAATCTGGAAATGGGCCAAAATATATACCTGCAAGAGTAGGTAATTTGGCTCAAACAGGCAAAGGTATTGTTACCTTTCCTGTATGACTAACTGGTTCAGAGAAGCATGAACCTTTTGTAGGCAACAGGACTCATAACATCTGAAGAAGTAGGCTGTTGCCTACAAAAACTCACGCTACTCTGAGTCCCTAAGGTGCTACCCAGCCTTACATTCTGCCAAGCTAACATAACAAATCAACTTTCTTCTCTTGTGCATGAAAGACCATTTTTTGTACCTGCAGTGCCTGTAGAAACATCAGACCCTGATCTAGCAAATAAGCCTACATAGGTAGACTCATATGCCCATCTAGGACTCAAGTGGATTTAGGTGAACTTCATGGAGGCAGGAAGAGTCTATCCCCAGAGATACATCTGCAAAATCAAGGGCAAAATGGTCAGCTTAAGCTTTGGTGGTGGTAGCTTTTGATTATTTGGGACTTGGCTTTTTTTATCTTTCTTGAGGAGAAGGTTCTTGGCAATGCTTTACAAGGTTTACTTTACTGCCTAAGAACTGGAAGTTCATTAGAATTAAAGTAGCTGCTGCTTACTACAAAGTGAAATAATTTCTATTTTTGGATTCTTGTGTTCTCTCTCTCTTTTTTTGTTGGCTGTTTCATTTTGGGCTTTTTTCTATAGTTTTTTACATTGGTATGAAATTGGTGATCAAGGAAATGGAGGATGGATGTTACTGCCTAGAGCAGAGGTTGGCAATGTTTTTGGGTGGAGTGCCAAAAACACCCACAACCTCAACTTGTAGGATGCTGGCATGCCAAGGGTGGACAGTGGGGGAGCAGTGAGGGGGCCCAGATCCTTGTTGTGTCAGTGGAGCCTTGGTCCCTTCCCCACTGTCTGCCAAGCAAAAGGCCTTCACGTGCCACGCTCTGGCACCCATGGTTGCCTACTCGTGGCCTTGAGCCAGTGGCTCCAGCCCTATGGACATGTTTCAGGCAGGGGATAGCATATGTGTATTTTTCCATTAAGTAAAGGTTGTCAGTACTAAGTAGGCAGTGAGTGGATATGACCCAATCCTTCTGGATTAGAAGGAGCCACTAACTATATTTGGGAACTAGACCTAGAGGTGTTGGGGGGGAGGGAAATAACACTCTTGGTTTAAAAAAAAAATGTTGCTGGCCTAAATAACTGCTTCTCAGGTTTCTCCCTGAAAGGTAAGGTGGGTCTTGGCCATGTCTGTATCTGTCACCAGTTTAATTAAAAATCACTAAGAGGATGACTTGGGTACACAAATGACACTATTTATTAAAGAAACACAGAACAGCCACTACTTTGTTAATATATATATTATACAGGACAACAGTAACAATTAACACTAAGTATAAATTCTACAAAACCTATAACCAGAACAAAGGGACAGCAATCATGAGAGAGATTTATTGGACTACTGCCATTGTTGGCTCTGTCTGCCTCTTCCGATCCAGTGCCAGGGCTTACCTTACCCTATTACAGGTCACTGGTCTTTTATAAGGGTCTACGACAGGAAGGATAGCCCACAACAGTATCCCTTCCCACGGTATGGAGGGGGTACTTGCCAAATACTCTGAAGCCACTACCAAAGCCCTTAAGCACCTGACGGGAAAATGTCAGGGAGCCCACCTCTGGCTGAGTATAGCTGTGTGCTGAGGAGTGGCCTCTGACTGCTCCAGGGATCCTTGCTCCTTGCAGAGGGCCCAGATTCTGCGGAGGATCTGTACCCACTCACACCAGCTACCACCCTCTCTTGGTCTTCTCAATCTCTGTCTCTATTAATCCTTACAAGGCCCTCATGCATTCCTATACAGTCTCGTCCACAAGTGTACCCTTGCCACCTCATGCACACGCATGCACACACCAAGCCCCTCACTCAGAGACCTTTTAAAGGGCCAGTGCACATGGCTCTTTGGATGGTGCACTCATCCCCAAAATGTGTATACTACACTCTATCCATTATACTTAAGGGCGTTGTATGGAAAATTACTAGACTTAGGACTAGTGTGACATCAGTTGTCCTACTTACAATCTCATTTGTGAATGACCTTACCAGCTTGAACTGTCCTGGTCCCATAACTTAACATAAGCTGGCCATGAGCATCTTAATTTGCTCTCAACAGAGGCAGCTGAAGTGTCAAAGTGTTACAGTTGTCTCTGGCAGAAACTGAATTATATTAGATGCTCTAAAATTATACAAGATACAGTCCATACCCTAAAAGATGTAACGATCAAAGGACAGGGGGAAAGCAGCTGGCATATAAGTAGCTTTAAAAAAAACAATTGTAGTTTCATGGATGATCTTGTGCTGCTTTTGCCATGATTAGCAGGCTTCCTGTAGGCATGTTGGGTGGATCTTCAGGAAGAGCACCATGACCTTGAAAAGCAGCTTGGTTTGATTTGACCTAATCATGAGCAGAGATATGAGAGAGCATCAAGCCTTCTGGGAGAAGCAGACAAACTGAAGTCTGGAAGCACTGGTGAAATAACAGAGTTCAGGAGCAATATGCTTCAAGGCAGGGAAGTAAGTAAAGAGTTGGTTGTGGTACTTGGTCTGCAAGATGAGATGAAACAACCTTGGTGTGGTAGAAGGCGGTAGAAGAATTCAAAGGAAGAATGGCATGGTCAGGATGACTGGCAGCTGAATTTTGTATGGACTGGATGAAGGGGATTGTTGGCGTGGCAAGAAGACTGTCATTAGTCAAGAAGTAACAGGGTCTGGGAAAGCATTAACCTATAAAGAAAGGGTTTGTAATATAGACATGAAGGAGAAGCAGCAGCAGGATTTGGACATAGTCTGAACCTACTCAGTAGTGGGAGGAGAAAGATCAAAGATAACTGGATAATAAGTCTGAGTGACAGAGCAGTGTCAGAAGGATGGGAAAGAGAGGGTTTGGGTGGAACTTGAAGAGTTTGTTTTAGGCCTGTTAATTCAATGGGGACATGGCGAGGACGAGAGTTCACAGATTCAGGATCAGACCAAGGAAGTGCATGAATACGTTCAAGATACGCTGAAGTACAAAATATGTCCAGTTTTCTGTTCAGGCCTGGGCATTTGATCAATTGGTATTGTCAAATCATGGTCAACTAGTTTAAGCATTAATTTTACTAGAACAGTGGAAAGAGAGATGTTTTATCATCATTATGCTAACTACAAAAAGTGACCTGTTATAGTGAAACAATTAAATTATTCTCTTAAAACATTGTAATGAATGTTTATAACCACTACTGTAGGCAAGTGTAAATGTGAACAATATGCAAGACTGAACAGTATTTCTTTTCCTTGACTTTCATCCGGAGACTCCAGGGTCAGCTTGAACAATTAAAAAAATTAAAAACAAAATGAAAATTAGACAGAAATAAAATCCATGGAACAACTATAAAAGACAAAAGTCAATTTTTTTAAGTGTAGTTATGCTAAGTAAACAGCAGGCCAACTCTTGAAGCATTTTGTATTTGAAGATGCCTGCCATCACAGCAGATGACCATAGGAGAAACTTGTCTATCCTGCCGGTTTTGGTTCTTCTGTAAGCACAGAGCAGCTCCTGGAGCTCTGTGCAACTGAAAGGGTGGGGAGAAGACAGCTGGAAGAGTTTGAGAGAGGAGCAGGATGTACCTCTTCCTGACTCCTGCAGGACTGAGGATCAAGGACCCTTCACTTTTACTATTCCTAACAAATTACACTATGATGCAATATAAAAGGTAGACTGCCACCTATATTTGATCAAATAATAGGCAGTCAATTGGCTGGCTTGCCAACACTACTTCTGTTTCAATGGATATATTTAATTCTACAGTGATTTTTGGTATCTTGATAGAGCACTTTTTTTTAGTTGTGTTTTGTTTTTGTTTTTTTGTTGTTTTTAATATTACTTGTTTCACCCAATGATGCCAGTCTGGCATGCTAGATCCAGGGCTGGTTTAGATCAGGTCCATGCACCAGCCCTGTGTGGCAGGTCCAGTATACAGGGCTGGTCTGAAGTGCATGGTGCAGACAGACACACCAGTGGCTCTGGCAGTCAGATGAGTTTGATACCCCTGATATGAAGCATTCCTAATGAAGTCTATTTTAAAGCAGGGACAGGAGGATAGTGTAGAGTAGCAAGCTGTTTCCAGGGTCAGTGTCTTGTGGTCTCCTGGAGCTACTTTAAGACAGTGGTTCTCAACCTTTTTTGTACCGGGACCCATTTGTTATCAATGACCAGTCCCCAGTGTTCCTGCCTCCAGCCCCCCCACCAGTGCCATGTGTGGGGCAGGATGGAGGGGGGGGGGGGGCGGGAAGCAGCCTCTCAGGTTGAAGCTGACAGCTTGTAAGGGAAAAACACCATTTCCCACATTTTTCTCCTTTAAAGGAGAATCTATTTTTAAAGTTTGCGCACAACCCTTTCATATATTCTTGCAACCCACAGGTTGAGAAATGCTGCTTTAGGAGAGAGGTTGATGGTTCCAGTGAGAGCTGGTAATTTCTGCTACTGAAACATATTGGAGAGTAACAAACAAAACGTGGATTTCTCACAAGCAAGTGACATCTGCTTAGTTTCCACTGTTAAAAACTAATGTTCAGGTTATACTTAAATAGCAGATTGTTCTTTAATCAAATCATTGTTAGAAGGCAAATGTCTTGAACTTGCAACAACATTTTGCTGTTTTCTTTGATGGAAGATGACAAGTTCCAATGCAGTAGTTTCCCCTTCAAAGCTGTTTGCACAGAAGACTATTGCTTACTTCCATTTTAAAGAGGGAAACAGCCAAAAGTACAACTGTCACCTTGAGCAAGTGGGAACAGTGCTCAAGTCTCTGAGTTCTCAGTCTCCTGTTCTGTTCAGTGGCCATTAGTGACTAGAACAGCTCCATAGATAAAAGTTCATTCCATGCACAACAGAGGTGCATAACTTCCCTGGTACATAAAGAACTTAAGTAAGGATGGGGCTTTGCAGGCTCCCCTGAGCTGAATTTGCCCCATGGGGGAGCAATGTCTCTCTAACTCAAGTAAATGGCAGGACTCCTCATGGGCTTTAACAAGGAATGGTACCAAAGCTGGTATGCAGGGCACTAACAGCCTTCTGCTGAAGGTCAGCCTTATTGTCCTGCTGAGTTTCAAGAGATGGACGTAAGGCAACTGGGGAATATTTGTAATGGCACATAGGTAGGCTATTTGATCATTAAAGATTGGCCAGAAATCAGCAAATCACTCTTCAAAAGGCAGTCTTGAATGGGGAAAGGAAACAACGTTCCCTGGCAAAGCAGCATAATGTTGTTTCTTGCAGCCCTGTTCTTGCATGTTGTCACTTTATCCTGCTTTTGAATATTTGTGGCCTATGTGATTTTTTTTTCCCGAGTGGATGTTTTGTCCCAGTTTTAAATGAAACAATGCTTGTTACTTCCAGTTTAAAAATGCCCTGCAAGCTGTTTGAAGTCAGTGCTGCTACTGCTTAACATACAGCTCCATGTATTTATTATAGTAGTGCATGCAAACGTTTATGACCAAGTTTACAAGAGAAAACTGATGCTATCCTTGCTGTAGATCCAGTAAGCTCAATTTCATCCCTGCCTTGAAATGGGGTAGATTATTAGAGCAGATACTCTGCTATCTAGATATGCAGCAAGAACATAACCTGAGAGCAAATATGACTACCACCCTACTTGGCAAGGGGGAGTAACTAAGTAGAAGTTCAACAAGGCTTTTATTATCCAACACTAAGTACTGTATGCAAGGAGAGCTTCCCTGCAACAGAAGTCATCTGCATGTGAAGTCCTGGAAGCCTACTCAAGTACTCTGCCTGCTGGCAGTGTAATTTCAATCAGTAATTAGTGGTGGTCACTTTATTGTACATCAGTTTCCACAAACAGGCTGGTTTGTGACCTGTTCTGAGGGATAAATCACACAATGGGTTAGCTGTGGGGAAACTAAGGTCCTACTGAATAGCACATAAGAAGTACTTGGACCACATCCACACCTAGATGCCCATCACAGTAGAGCAGTGATTTTTCAACCAGGGTTCTGTGCCACCCGGGGGTGCCTTGAGATCGCTACATAATGTTAGATGTACAAACATGACTCCCAAGATGGACCCAACAATTTCAAATAAGAATCTATATATTCTGACCTGTGGTGGTCTTTTTGGGCTCTTGGCAACAGAAATATTGCTGTATTATTTTTTCCATAGTAAAAAATGCATGAAAATTCTTAAGAGCTGGCATTTTCTGAGGGGTGCCTTGACTCTAAAAAGGTTGAGACACTGCAGTAGAGGAAGGTGCAGTAGATGCCACCTGCAGATTGCAAGATAAAAGTAGCATTTTACTTGCCTTAGTACTGCCACCTAACATTGATTTATGGAAGGATAAGAATATTCAAAAAATATGTACAGCAGGGATTGCCACCACTGGGGAAGAAATCCTGCCTTATCTGAACATCAAAAAGCAACTCACAAAGACACTCTCATGGGCCCAGAGGAACAGACTTCCACCTTCAGCTTCCTCTGCAAAATGATGTGTATTTTCTACCTATGGGGACTTTACCATTTTTAATTACCCCTGAGCCTGACAAAGGGTGCATGTGCCCGAAACCTTGCAGAAAAAGATAATTTTTTTGCAATTTCTTAGTTGGTCTGACAGAAGGCATCATTTGTGAACCAAGAGTTAGTTCTAGAGTTTTGCATTTCTTTTTGTCTCAAACCAACACTGCTACCAAATACATCCCTAGATCAGAGGTTAGCAACCTTTCCGCCACCTCCTTCCCCCCACATCCCCCAAACTTTGCACCTGGCTCCCTACTGCTGACCATAGCCATAAATCTCCTCCTCAAGCAGCCTAAGTTTAACATCACTGCAGATACCTGTTCTTTTGGAAGCAAGGGTAAGAGCAGGCATGAAAACAGCAGGGAGGGCTACAGAGAACAGTGCCATAGCGGGCACAGGTAGCTCAGCACAACTTCATGCCACCTGATTTCCATTCCTGCTGCAGGCTGGATTCAACCTCTTTGTGGGCTAAATCTAGCCCGTGGGATGCTGGTTGCCTCCCCCTGGTATATGTTACTGCTTTGAGCTTCTACAGCACCACTGACATTACACAAGGGGAAAGGGGCTTCAACTGAGCTCTAGAAACACTGCCCTGTGGGAGACTCCATCCTGAGAGGGACTGAGGGTATAATCTGCTGCCCCAACCCCTTAGTCCAGGAACTCTGCTGCTTCCCGGGGGCCCGCATCTGGGACATTGCAGAGAAGATCCCTAAGCTCCTCCAGCCCACAGACTACTATCCCATGCTCCTTATTCATGTGGGCACCAATCACAGGGCTCAGAGTGCTCCCAGCTAGGTCATGAGGCACTACAGGGATTTGGGAGTGGGGCTAAAGGGTCTGGGGGCACAGGTGGTGTTTTCTTTGATCCTCCCAGTCTTGGGATATGGTCTGAGGAGGGAGAAGAGGATCCACATAGTTAACCAAAGACTACGGTGCTGGTGTCATCGGGAAGACCACAGCCCGCTCTTTGTCAAGAGAGGCAGCGAGCTGCTGGGAAGAGATGGCCTCCACCTCTCTACCCTGGGGAGGAGGCTCTTCTCAGCCAGGCTGGCTGACCTGCTCCACCGGGCTTTAAACTAAGCCTGCTGGGGGATGGGGGGACTACCGCTACCGAGCAACCCTTGCAAAGCCAGCAGGGCAAGGCACTTAAGGGAGCCCACACCTGCCCCAGCCCTGGTACAATCTGTGGGCAAGGCAAGAGCCCCCAAGGGGACACTTGCCTGCCTGTACACTAATGCCAGGAGCTTGGGGAATAAGCAGGAGGAACTCGTCCTACTTAATGCAAATAATTACGACGTCATAGGGATAGCGGAGACCTGGTGGGACTCCACCCATGACTGGACTGTGGGTATAGACGGCTATACCTTGTACAGGAGGGATCAAGTAGATGAAAGGGGCAGGGGTGTAGCTGTCTATGTTAAGGAAAGCTATGCGTCCCTGCAAGCTGATGTTGGGGACCAGAGTGGATTGGAGACCCTCTGGGTTAAAATCTGTGGGGAACACGGCACAGGGGACACAAGGGTGGGAGTCTACTACAGACCTCCCACTCAAAGTCCTGAGCTTGACCAGGAGTTTGCCCAGGAACTGGCTGAGGCCACATGCTCCAGGACCATGGTTGTCATGGGTGACTTCAATTACCCGGACATCTCGTGGGAGGATCACTCAGCAAAATCGGAGCAGTCGTAAATCTTCCAATTGTGCATGGATGACCTCTACCTGACTCAAGAAGTCTACAGGCCAATGAGAGGTAAGCACTGCTCGAGCTGGTACTGGCTACTGGGGATGACCTAATCAGCGACCTAGTGATTGATGGGAAGCTGGGTGACAGCGACCACAATTACCTTCACCATCCACCGTAAAGCTGGCAAGTCAGTCAGCAACACTGAAGTCCTTGACTTCAGGAAATCTGACTTTGACAAGCTCAGGAGGCTTGTCAGTGAGGTCTTAAGGGACCACGACCCCAGGGGGAGGGGAGTTCAGGAAGAGTGGTGGCTCCTCAAAGGAGCGATCCTCAATGCACAAGCTAAGTCTATTCCATCTCAGAGGAAAGGCACAGCAGCCCCCCTGACTCTCCAGGGATCTAGCACACCTCCTGAGGCTAAAAAGAAAGGCCCACAAAGGATGGAGGATGGGATTCACCTCCAAGGAGGAATATTCTGCACTGGTCCGGTCCTGCAGGGAGCAAACCAGGAAAGCCAAGGCAACTGAACTCCAACTAGCTTCCAGCACCAAGAACAACGAAAAGTCCTTTTTCAGATATGTGGGGACCCAGAGGAAAAGCAAGGGCAACACTGTACCCCGATAAACCAGACGGAACATCTGACAACTGACGCCCAGGAAAAAGCCAACCTATTAAATGGGTACTTTGTGTTGGTCTTTCATCAGTCCCATGGGACACCTATACCTGCTACGGGACAGGGAGATCCAGGTGAGGGAGATCCCCTGCCCTCCATTAATGCTGACCTCTATGAAATGCTGACCTTGAGAGGCTGGATACCTTCAAGTCAGCCAGCCTTGACAATCTACACCCCAAGGTACTCAAGGAGCTGGCGAGCATCATAGCCCAGCCTCTGGCACGGATCTTTGAACACTCCTGGCGCTCTGGTGTAGTGCCCAAAGACTGAAAGAAGTCCAATGTGGTGCCTATCTTCAAGAAAGGGAGGAAAGTGGATCCAGCTAACTATCAGCCTGACTTCTATCCCAGGGAAGGTCTTAGAAAAGTTTATTAAAGAGGCCATCCTTAATGGACTGGCAGATGCCAACATCCTGAGGGATAACCAGCACAGGTTTGTTGCAGGTAGGTCTTGCTTGACCAATCTCATTACCTTCTACAACCAAGTGACCCATCACCTGGACAAGGGAGAAGAGATAGATGTCATATAGCTTGACTTCAAAAAAGCCTTTGATCTGGTATCCCATGATCACCTCTTGGCGAAACTGGCCAATTGTGGCCTTGGGTCCATTGTGATCTGCTAGCTGGAGAACTGGCTCCATGGTCAGACCCAGAGGGTGGTAATTGACAGACCCAGAGGGTGGTCAATCGTCATGGTGTCCTGTGACTAGTGGGGTCCCCCAAGGATCTGTCCTTGGACCCATATTATTCAACATCTTCATTAATGATGTGGACATTGGAGTCAGAAGCGGACTGGCCAAGTTCGCCGATGACACCAAACTTTGGGGCAAAGCATCTACACCAGAAGACAGGCGGGTGATCCAGGCTGACCTGGATAGGCTCAGTAAATGGACGGATGATAACCTGATGGTGTCTAACACCAAAAAATGCAAGGTTCTCCACCTTGGGAGGAAAAACCTGCAGCATCCTTATAGGCTCAGCAGTGCTACGCTGGCTAGCACTACGGAAGAAAGGGACTTGGGGGTCGTCATTGACCACAAGATGAACATGAGCCATCAATGTGATGCTGTGGCTAGTAAAGCAACCAAAATGCTGGCTTGCATCCATAGATGCTTCTCAAGCAAATCACAGGACCCCTTGTACTCGGCCTTGGTGAGGCCACAGCTGGAGTACAAGTTTTGGGCTCCACAATTCAAAAAGGACATGGAGAAGCTTGAGAGAGTGCAGAGAAGAGCCATGTGCATGATCAGGTCAGGAAAACAGACCTTACGACGACAGGCTGAGAGCCATGGGGCTCTTTAGCCTGGAAAAGTGCAGGCTCGGGGCGATCTGATGGCCACCTATAAGTTTATCGTGGTGACCACCAGTATCTGGGGGAACATTTATTCACCAGAGCGCCCAAGGGATGACGAGGTCAAATGGTTATAAACTGCTGCAAGACCTTTTCAGGCTGGACATAAGGAATAATTTCTTTACTGTCCGAGCCCCCAAGGTCTGGAACAGCCTGCCATCGGAGGTGGTTCAAGCACCTACATTGAACACCTTCAAGAGCAAACTGGATGCTTATCTTGTTGGGATCCTATGACCCCAGCTGACTTCCTGCCCTTTGGCTGGACTCAATGATCTTCCGAGGTCCCTTCCAGCCCTAATGTCTATGAAATCTATGAAATAGATTCTTGTTTTGAGGAAGGAAGGAAAATGTACAGCTTCATTCCAACAGTGTAACTGTCTTTTATAGCCCATGATTTTTAGTCTAGGAGCCTCATTCATGTGTGATAGGTGATAGAGGCATGCAAAGGAGTTCTTGAATTGGCAAAACAGACTGCTCTGTGGGTTTGCATTATTTCAGTAATGTGCATAAAAACTCAGGAGCACGCAACCTTGGGCTTCTCCATTCTTGTTTTATAACACGATCTGAATTCAGGCCCTTAATATTTGGCCTATAGCCAGGCTGCCCTGTCCTCTGTCCCTTACCCTATCCAAGATTCACCTGGCTTGGCTGGGCTACTACTTGCATATAACACTACCTCACTGGCAGTGAAACTGGTGATTCCAGAGCTGGCTGTCTTTGGAATTGATACTTCAATCAAAGCTGAAGTATAATGTTAAGTGTATGCTCACTGATAGTCTCTAGTAGGTGGGACTGAAGTACTGTGATTATTAGACTTCTGGGGGCATTTTAGGCAAGAAAGGAAAGAAACTTAATTTTGGTGCTCAACTGACCAATCTGGAGCAATCAGGTTTTGCTTAGGCTTCTCCAAGACTTTAAAGTGGGTATGGGATTTGCTGTGTCCTGTCTTATGCCATTCTGTAACATTACTATGTGCTTCCCTGAAAGGTGACTGTTTCAGGGGCATGTGAAACAGCCAATATATCTCCTCCCCATCTACTTGACAAGTATACCAGGAGAGTTAAAGTGTGTAAACAATCTGAGGTTCCCAGTCCAAATCTTTGCTTTTTATTTATCATTGTACATACACTCTTATCTTAAAAGGCATACAGAGCTCTTGGGTTTTCTGTTCTTAAAACCAGTTCCTGTTGGGATGTTTCTTTCATGATACCATTACTGGGTTTGCTCCTACCAGGTGAGGTGCACTCAAGTCAACTGAACTAGAAAGCATGCAGCACCTCTCAGGATTGGATGCATTAAGTTATAATAATTCCCCACAAAGAGGAAATTAAATGATGAAGAGAGAGGAGGAGCTATACAAAAAAAGGAACTACTGAGTAAAATGTAAGAGTTGTTAACTGTTAACAGCATGGAATAAAGCAGTGGGGGCCAACCTTTGACAGGAGTGCCACAAATTAGCCCTACACCATCCCAAAGTGCCATTCTGATCGCTTTCCCCTGCCTGACCTGCTGTTCTTTCTGCTCCCTACCTGATCTGCTGCTCTGTCTCCTCCTCTCAGATCTGGTGTATGCCCTGTGCTGCCAAGCTGCAGTGTTGCTAAACAGAAGGCCCAAAGCCTGTTTCTGAGTGACCATAGCATGACCCTTTGGAGATGTGACAACTAACTTAGCAATGAAAGGAAGCCATCAAACAAACACAATTAAACGAGGCACAAATCCTGAAAGGCTACAAGGGAGGGCCACACATTAAGTAATCCAAATACAGTATATCATAGCTTTATCTTAAAACAGAAGTACAGAATGATGCAACTAAATGTATCAGATGTTACTTTGCTATAATAGATATATTTTTAACATAATGATGTTTAGCTAATCTGCAAAAACAAAACAGCCTTGTCAGAGAAGACATAAACTAAGGTAAAAAAACAAATAAAAACAGGCCAGCATCGAGCAACACTCCACAATGGGGAAGGAAAGGAGATAAGAAACCCTCCTTCTTTCTTTCTCAAAGATATAAATCCTGACACCTTCTAAGTCCACAAGAGATCTAGAGGTTCAGTCCTGTTCCAAAAGTTTCAGTGAAGCAAAGAAACTTAAATTAAAACCAATCCGAGATCATTTGTTAGAATTGGCCAACTATAAATATTGGGCATAGACTAGGAAACTTGCAGAACTCAGCAAAGTTGAGACCAGCTGCCAATCTGTGCCACCCTTCTCCCACCCCTCCAGTCTCCCCAGCTGATATAGGTGAGATCTATATTGTGCTGTTGCAGGTAGCAAGATAGATTTCAGATAAATGTTTGTTTTCATGTTTTAAAGTGGAAGCAAATAAAAGGTTGGGCTGTAGACCTGTTTCTGTAATCTACCCACAAGGGTACCTGTAATCTGGGTAACATCTGTTCCACTTACGGTATGCGTGCTACAGGTTGGTCATCCCTAGAGTAAAAGAACATGAAACATGTTAACGGAAGGAAGTAACAGAACCAGAAAGGTGAATACTAAAATAAGGTCCTAGGGAGAAGGGGGGGTGGTTGAGGGAATATAAAACAAAAGAAACCAAAAGAAAAAAAAGTAAGGTGCTTTTTATTATTTTATGTATTTGATAACATTTACTGTCCAAGGTTACTTTAGTACACAGGTAAACCAATTGAAGGCAGGAGGCTGCTATACATGGCATTGCATGCATATGATAGCCTATACACTGCTTTCTCAAGTCCCGGTTACTGTGCATAGCTTCTTCCAAATGAGCTACTCCACCTTAGGTACTCAATTGCCTTTCAGCATCTTGCAGATTCAGCTGTTAGTGCAACTATGATCTTATCTCGTCCCTTCTTTGTCCAACATTCCCTCCATTTAATCTTCTGCTCCCCTTCTGTGCAGACCAATCTTCCAGCTCACCCTTTCCTTCGCATCTTTCATAAAATCTGCAAATCATGACCCTGGCTGTCAAACCATCTGCACTGCCTTCAATGCACTTTTTAGGGCTAGGGGGAACTACAAAGCAAAGATTTCTCAAGTATTACTTTCCACTAGGTATTCTACTGTGCCTGTCTTCATACTGCAAGCTCTGCATGGCAGGGTCAAACACACCTGTAACTATTAACCAAGTGACTTCCCACTTTCTGTATAGGATGATATAGATTTACAGATAAACATGTAAAAGCTCTCACTCTACTCATGTCTAGCTCCATGACAGCTTCTTTGCCCCCAGTCCTCTCCCATTTAGTTTTACTGCTCACCACAAAGTTTTCTTATTCCTATTGAGGTACCTAAAATCAAGATCTTTTCTCATATGTGTTATTAAAGCAACTAAAGGGAACTTGTTCACTGACCACTGCCTGAGGCAAGCATAGAGTGATTTATATCAGGGGTATTCAACCCCCTCTGACCACAGGACGATGTCATCCCCCTGGGCCCAAGAAGCTGGCAGTGGAGGGGAGTGGTAGCAACTAACTGCAGCTCAATGTGCATTTCCAATTGCCAACAAAATCAAGGCCTGCCATTTTCTATATTTTGCAGTAGCTTTGTAGTACTTTTAAGTGGGAATGTAGGATAAAAATCAAACTGCTTTCCATTTCTAACGCAAGATTGCCTGTCCCTGTTGGACTCCCTTTATTAACCATCCAGAGACAATTCTACTGAGATATTGAATGGAAAGCACCATCTCAGTTCTCTGATAGCTGAACTGTACAGAGCACCTTATCTAAACATTACTCAAGGGGAGATCTGTTAACATGTAACAAATGAATGAGTCATTATGGCACAGGTAAGATTTGAATAGATTTATAAGTCTTTAATGAGGATGAACATGAAACTCTCTTAGGCAATCTCTTCAATCCATGCCTTCCAGAACAGTATTCCAAACCCCATGTTTTTGCAAGTTCAGCTTTGATATGTAAATAACATTGTACTATTTCCCTTAACAGGACTGTGTAGTGATTGACAACATGCAATTCCCCATCCCATAGATGATCAGTTAAGCTGGGGAAGAAGGGAGTGTGTCCTGAAAGCTCATGTAAAATTTTCTGTTCTAGATACAAATCCCTTTGTTTTGGGTTTAAGCTAGATTCTTCCATTCTCACATGCGTCCTCAGGACTTGCTCAGCAGTACTGACAATCTGACGCATACTCTCTGAAGGCAAACTCAAGCCACCTATCTTTTTTATGCATAACAGAGAACCGCAGTTTAGGATTTCATGATCCAACTCAAAAAGAGAAGCAAAGCAAGCTTCGCATTTTTTAAGAGCTGCTAACTTCTCAGCAACAAAGCCAGCAGTGCCAGTGATGCTTTCTTCATACAGCGACAGATCTAGCAACACATTGCTCAGTGGGGAATACAAGGAAACAAGGCCAGCAGAGTACATGTAATCCATTGATGTACTCTCCGTCCTACCCAGATTCAGTTGAGAAAGTGTCTTGTGAAGTGTTAAGTTTTTCCTGCGAAGAAGAGAAGCATCTAAAGTGCTTGTATCACCTACTAAGTTATTCTCCTGGGATCCTCGCCTCAAACTATCCCTGGTCAGCAGCTGACGATAAGCAGCCTGGAACATGGTGCATGTAGGATTGCTACCTGCACATGCTTGCTTGAGAGTCCCAAGGAACTGTTCCAGGTGGTCTAGGCTGAATGCATGAGTTAGGAGGCAGCAGAATGCTGTGCTCTCTGGCAATATGTAGTTGACATAAAGCCATTTTAAGCTTTCAGCATTAAGCAGGAAGCCCAGAAATCCTAATTTCCGTTTGCTTTTCAGAACACATCTCCCTGTAGCATCAGTTAATGTGACAAAGATGCTCTTGGCCTCAGTTAAGAGGCAGTTGATCTTGGCATAATTTTTGGGTGACAAAGGCCCTTTCAATCCTTTCCCATAAGGGCTCCTGACATGAAAAATGTCAGAGAGACTGCTCACCAAGTGCACGAGTCTGATGGTACCTTTACAATTCTGAAATGAAGACAGGCCAGACAGCTGGAGCCACTGCAGTGCGCTCGCAACACCATCACTGAACAGCTGTGCAGCATAGTTCACCTTCAAGTAACAGCTCTCCCTGTTTGTGAGTGAGCCCAACAAGCAGCTGCTGCTGGTGCGTAATAATCTCTTCTCCTGCAGAGCTGCTAGGTCCACTATATGCTGCCAGTGGGCTGTTTCACAGGTGTGCTCTATCCTGTGAAAGCACTGAAATGCATTCCTTATTAGCTGCAGCAGGTGGCAAGTGTCAAAGAAGTAAGCGATCTGATGAGTGGAGCTGTGAGGGTGCTGAAAAGTGCACCGCATATTGTCAACATCCATGCGCACACCCAGTGCCTTTGCTGTTTCCATGCCATGAGCACTGGCAGCAGAAGTCACAGAGAGAACCACAATACCGATATTGCTCAGCTTGTTGATAGCCTGATGCAGCAGCTGAGCTAGCATATGGCCAGTGGCTCCATTTACAAAGAAATAACCCAAAGGAGCTGTCCAGCGACCAAGAACCCCTACTGCCATTAAGACTATAGCTTCAGAGGCCTGCGGTGCTTCATCAGCATCTAGTACTCCTACTCCCAGATCCATAAACCCAGTCAAATGTTGAATCCTGGGGTCCCAATCCAACTGTTTCCTGAGAGCCAAACCATCTACTAGCAGGGAACAGTATTGATAGGCCTGTTCACCCTTCTCCACTTTTTCCTGCAGGCGAGAAAAGATGCTATTGCTGAAGCCTGGATTAGCATCATCACTAGACAACCAACTGGAAGAGAAAAGGAGGAAATAATTAGGAATGATACTTTAAAGGAGATAGAGACAACAGGTTTTATGACTTGGTAAAGTGTTAAACAGAACAGATATTCAATGCAAATTAATACTCAGAAACCGCATATAAGGCACTGAAACCCAAAAGAATGAGATGTTCAACTACTGTCCTGAAGACCAGTTTTCATACTTTGCTGTTCCTGCCTGAAACCCTGGCCAGTCCTTTCTTCACAATACTCTCTTTGCTATTTTCAGGGCTTGTCTACACACTAACTGCAAGGCAGCTTACTCCACTTTGCAAGTGTACTATGTGTCCCTGCACTGAGTTAGCACAGAGTATCTAGCATGCTATAAATTCATGCACTATTACTGCACTTAACTTCCCCCTCTAAACAAGCCCTGTTTCATGCATTTGCAGTCTAGCTCTTTCTTACTTTATGGAAACCTAGAAACCTAGTATGGTAGCGAGAATGAAGACTCACATTGTTAAACTGGAAGGATGAGGCAAGGGAAAAGTCTTTCTTAGATAATCGTAGGCTTTACTGCTGTAGATGTGGAGTGTGCAGGCGAACTGCCGCATTTCTGCGGAGTATTTTGCCATCTGTCTCCAGCTAGGCAATCCCCATGGCAAATCTGTTTTTAGAAATAAAAAGCACCTTGGTAAGAGGCATGAAGAGTAGATTGGAAGAAAAGCACAACTGCACTGGCATGAGATGTGGGATAAGAATGAGCTGTGATTGACAAGACACAGCTCTAAATCCTAGTGGCACCATTTATTTGAGTACATTTGTTGTGAAAAAGCAACATTCAGGTTTGCTAATGCATTCTCTCTCCCTGCAAGGAGGACACAACCCAAGAAATTGCACCTGTGATATCCTTGTTGGGCTGTCCTCTTCTGTGGGTGGCCAATGACTACTGTCTTGACTTGTTTCCTTTTCAGACTTTGCACTCCTTGGCATGTTGCCTGTCTCTCTGTATATGCACAGTATGGAGCGCATGGTTGGTCCAGCCTCTCAAGTTGCTGGAGAGAGCTGTTGAGATGCTCCTGCCTTTGGGATCTACAGATGCAAAGTGCTTATAGAACTAATTGGGGTTTGTGGTCCAAGTGAGCCCCTCAATTCACTGTGACCACAACAGGAGTCAAAGGATCTCAGTACCTTGCATGATCAGGCTAACAGCATAATGCCATAGCAGGTGATCTGAAAGATTGTAATGGGCCCTTCTCATGCCATATGATTCAAAAACAGCTGCTCACCCCAGGTGCAGAAAGAGCAATCAGAACCTGAAACACAGAAACTGTGGGACCCTGGGCCATGGTTGGCAGGCCTGATGGGGAAGTGATTAGTCAGATGAGCCGGGGTGAAGGGGAGCATGGTTATAGGTTTTATAAGGCATCCTTGCTGAGGTCTCAGTCTGGCTTTGACCAGCCAGGGAGGAGGCGCTCCAGACCACAGAGGCCAAAGGAAGCTCAGCAATGCTTTGCACTGAAGTGAAGTCATAAGTTTACTCTTTACTACTGTGTAAGGCTGGAGGACCAAAAGCAGTTCTGAGGGGGTTTTGAAGCCACAGGGAGTGCCTGGGGAGTCTCTGCTACTGTGTGGGGAGTGGAGATGGGGTCAGACTGCAAACTAGGGACCAGGGCCTACAGTCCACAGGACTGGGTAGGCAGGCCCAGAGACCAGGAGGGCAGACAGTGAGAGAGAACCTGAAGCTCAAAGGACTATATAGGTGGGCCCAGGAAAGCCCTTGGGTCATAGGAAGAGGACTTGAATCCTACAAGGCTGAGGAAGGCCTGAACCTAACCCAGGCAAATGCAGAAGACAAGGAAAGACCAATCGTTTGGTGATCAGAGCGGAACAGACTCCCAATGTCTAAATGGTTTCTGGGACTCGTGGTCCAGGTGAGTCCATCAATTCACCATAACTGCAACAGGAGTCAAAGGAGGTCAGCACCCTGCAGGATCAGGCTGACAGCAAGTTACCTGAGCAACTGATTTAAGAGATCTACAAAAAAAGGAGAGATTTTCTCCAAAGCCTCTGCTTATGGCAGTTGTTCACAGATTAGCAGAACCAAGGTGCCCCAATGGGGTCAGTCCAGTTCTGACTCGGTTATACACTGGGTAAAAAGTACTCTAATGCAGTCCCTTTCCTGAAAAGCCTATAAGAAAACCCTTCACAGTACCTGAAAATTGGGCTTTCAGCAAATTTGCAGCTTCTTCAGAGAGCAGCTGCTTCTCTGCCAGCTCACTGATGACATTGATTACATTTCCTTTTTGGTGTGGGAGGCACCTTTGTGTTGCAAGGCATTTTCTTGTGGGTGACTGTAATATTTCTTTCATCTCTGTCTGTTGCTCAGCAGCTGTCACACCCTTTAAACTGTAGTTGTGGTCTTCGGTAATGGCCTCCTTATCAGGGACATGGGTTAACAGCGGCTGCTTTAATGCTTTCTTAGATGTTCTGTTTCTAGGGCGTGTACTTGGAGATTCCTGAAGGAAAAAAGAAAAAAAGGATCTGGAGGCTACTACAGAGGTAAGATAATCCAAACAGGCACATGGTTACAGTTAACTAACAATGCAGCCCAAGTTTTTGGTCTTGTAACTAATCTTTGATTAACTGGATCTCTCTCCAATGTATGGGGAACACGGGATAGTGTACAAGGTATTCTGCCATAAGAAGAGTATTATTATTTTGAAGAAAACACAACATAGGACAAAAGATGCTGTCAGGTCTCTAGAATCTAAACTACACGGAAAGACAGAGAAATGGTCTCACTGTCATTGTTATAAAAAGAGCCTTGCCAAATGAAAAGCAAAGCTATGGTAGGCAGTGGAAAACTGTTCAAATGTGAGGAGAAATAAGAAGCTTGGAGACATTATCTGAAATTTGGGCGGGGGGAAGATGTATTTAGGAAAAATAAAGGTAAAATAAAGTCTATTATATAAAAATAGGTGTGACAGATGAGCAGAAAGATGCAATCGGATACATTTAAAAGACCAGCTTTGGTAGCCTTACAGTTTCATGAAAATAGCAGTTAACATTTAAATTTAGTGATAAAATAGTGTCAGTTTGTAAGCTGGTTATAGTCAGTCAATAACTAATTAACAGAAATACATCTGACATGAATTGGAGAAAGAGAGCTATTATTCATCAGCTCATATTATAACAATTGGATAAAACAGTGCATCATACAACACTTTTGGCAAATAAGGTCTTCACACTGAGGACTTCACACCTCCCAACACTGTTGTGAGGTGCTTTTTTAAAATTCTACATAGCAAACAAATTTGGGCATTCATTTTTGGAAAGAAATGCAACCTCCCCCTCCATATTTTCCTAATTTTGGTTTATTTTTCAAAAGTGTCTGACAGGAAACCACCTACAGAGATTTAAATTTGTGCTGCTGTGGCTTTACCCGAGTTGCAAAACATTTGTTGTCATTTTATCTTTTATTTTTCAAGTTTCTATGCCTTTTCAAGCATGGCAATTTTCTTAACAATTCTTTTCAGCTACCTTGTATTGAAAAAGAGAAGGCACAGCTCCTTTCCGTAATTTTCTTCTCATGCCATATGATTCAAAGTCTGTTTCTGCAAAATGTTTGGAACACAAGATGGCTCCAGGCCCTGGAATCCAAACCTTTTTGCTTTTAGGGTCTGCTCGATTAACAGCATGGATCCATTTATTACGCTGTATGGCATCAATGGGAAACCTGCAACAAAAGTAGCAGAGCTGTCTTATAACTGTACCTCCATCAGAGCCAAATTCTGCCCCTACATTGGTGTAAAACCCATGTGATTCCATTGAGTCCAAGATAGCCTTCTAAATGTACAAAGGTGTGTGAAACGGAAAGAGTCCTTCATATACCAACATTTGGGTTTTAGCAAGTTACAACTTGACTGTCCTAAAGTCCCTTAACTAGGGAACAGGTCAGAGTATTCCTAATATCACTTTCACTCTGAAGAACTGAGGTTTGGCATACTGAAATGGCACTGGATTGGTCTCTAACAAAAAGTAATTTTGTTGGAGAAAGATAAAGACAAAATCTGCTGAAATATTGTGTAGTCTTTTTTGACTGAAGAGTCCTTTCCTCCCTGTCCGCAAAATCCATTATTTTCTGGGTAATATCTTCTACTGGGCCAACAGCACGGTTGAGATAAAGTAAGGATGGTATTAGAAATTCAGCTCAACACTTACTGAGGCCAGTTAAAGCACAGGAAAATGCAGATTCAAGCAGGTTAGTACCTAAGGGCTCCTATACACATGCAGGGAGCAGACTCGATTGAATCTGCTAGAATATGGTAATTACCATGCTCCAGCATCCTCACACTGAAAAACAGCAACAGAGTGCTTTGAACTAAAGCTCATCGGAGCGAGCTTTAATTTAAAGTGCCCTGCCACCATTTTTTCAGAGCAGGGATGCTGAGACATGAGATGCTCCAGGCACTTTCAATCAGCCCAGCTCTTGGAGCTGTCTTAATTAAAACGCTGCCCCTCCCCATCTATAAATGCCCTAAGTGCCTTCACAGTTTTGCAGAATTGCTCCCTTTTGGGTGAGGGTTATGGTGCTAACTTCAGTATGGACTGACTTTAATCTCCAATGATTTGCAATCTTTGCCAGTGAATATGTGACTACTTATGCAAGCTTTTCAAGCAACACATTCAAGGACCTAAAGAAGGTCTTGCATTGGAAAGCTTGCCTACGTCTTCCCCCTGCAGCTGGTCTAATAAGAGAGCTCACCCACAACAAGCCTTGCCTCTTGAGCTTTGAAATTTCTCAAAATAAAACTAGCACATTATTAAGTCTAAAACTAACCAAAGGAAGTTCATTTTCATGCAGTGTGTCAGCCAAGCATGGAACTCCCAGGCACCAGATGTTGTGGAAGCTGCCTGTTTAGCCAGATTCAAAACATGGAAGAGACACATTCTTGGAGGGAAGGGGCATCAGTAGCTATTGAGTACAGGAAACAGGGGCACAGCCTCTGAATCAGAATTTCCTAGAATGTAAATGCTGGAGTCTGCAAGTGAGAGAAGAACAGTGGGAAACCACCGGTTATGTTCAAGTCACACTCTCTTTCAGCATCTGCTCTCTGCCATTGGGACAGAGGGCCAGATAGTCTGACTTAGGTGCATCTGGCCCCATGAATGTGTGTCCCTGGAGGCTGGCTGTGTACAGCAACTGCCCACAGGTAGCAGCAAGCAGGGAACTCCCACAGATGGCCACGGGGGTGTCAACAGCAGGAGTGGGAGTGGGGGAAGGGATAAATGCCAACCAACATTTGGCAACTATCTACAGAGGTTGCCAGCAGCATCAGCAGTAGCCAACAACGATCAGCAACCACACGCAGACACCACCAGCAGTGCTGGTGGCAGGGGGAGGAGGCAGCGGTGGTGAGTAGCTACTGCCTACAGGTGCCACCAGCACTGCTTTTCTCTGGGGGTGCACCTGTGTGTACCCCTACATGTCACCAATGTCTAGCCCAGTTCTGTATGATCTTACACACATAGATTTGTATACATATATATGTGTACATCTATATATACACGTATGCAGGCACACGCATATGTACACACAAATATGGACATATCTGTATGCATACATACACACATACAGCTGCGTGTGCACATATATGTACATCTATAGGACCTGTGCAGAGGCCATGTCAAGGCAGTAGGCGCCCGTTCCATGCAGCGGGGCTCAGCGCGGGCTCCCCGGCGCTTCCTGGTCCCCCGCAAATCTCGAGCTCTCGGAGTCACGCGACCCGCTGACGGGACAGGACCGCGTCGCACCGCACTCACTGGTGGAAGGAGATGCCCCGCTCCCGGCTCCGCCCGTTGTCCCGCGCACTGCAGCCCAGAGCGGAGCAGCTGCGGGTCATTGCACACGGGCGCAGCGCTACACGCTGACCCCCGCAGAAGCACCACCTTCGCTCATAGGAGCCAATCATCTGATTGGCTAATGCCGCTCCTATGCCGCTTTTCATTGGCTCTCTCTTCCTTTACGTCTTGCTATGAAAGGGAACTTTTCATTGGCTGCGGATTCCACCCCGCCTTCACGTGGCGGAGCGGAAGAAGGAAGTGGGGTGGGAGGGGGAAATGAAGGAGGGGCCTTGAACCCAATCAACTGCGGCGGAAGCGGAGGGGTCAGCCAATGAGTAGCAGGAACGCGCGAAGCCAATGGGACCGGGGCTCTGTCCGGCTATATATTGGGGGGCGCAGCGGTCCGATTTCTCTGCTGGGGTGTGGGCGGGTTGGGCGTCTACAGCTTCTGCTGCTTTGGGGCGGGAGGGGGTCTCCTCGCTGTCGTACTGCTTTCCTTTGACATAGTTCCCTCCCCCAGGGTGCGCCGGAGCCTGTTGCCCGCCTGCCCTCCTGCAGGGGAGGGCTTCTGGCCAAGCCTAGGGCCTGGCGCCGGCCTCGGGCTGCAGCCCCTGTGGAGATGTCGTTCTCGTGGGCTGGGGAGAAGCCCCTGCTGAGAGATACCCGGAAAGGGATCTGGCAGCATAGCCCGGGCTGGTGCAGGTGGGAGTACTGTGGTAACTTGCTGTGGGGTACCCCGTGCAACCTGCCGTGCTGGCACCTGGGGAAAGGGGTGGGTTGGGAGCTGTGTAAAGTTGCTTGGTCCTTATGGTGGCTCTTGTGCTGCTTGCAGCATGTTCTTGCTTGTTAGTGTATGTGTGCAAGTGCTGTGACTTACTCCTAATATCTCACTACCCAATATACTCTCTGACCTTAAGGCTGCATGCTTGCCTGTGAATAATAGCTGCTATGGCAGAAATCCTTTCTGTTTTTGTCCTGAATGTGTATCCTTGTCTGAAGCCTGAGTCCTTCCTGGCTGCCTTAGCTCTGAGCACGCTCTTAAATGAGCATTATGGCTCCACTTCAGGAAATGGCTGAATACAAGGTGAGAGAGAAGCTTTTGTCCAGGATGTTCAAAATATTGTCTGTTAAGGCCTAGTGCAGTATCCTAATTGAACCAGAGCAGTATGTACTCCACATACAAGCTTTGGGTAATATCTTTTTACCCTTCAGTTCTCCAACTGAACTGTGTGGTTTAAATGGCATGTGCATCTAAGCTACTTGCTGTAAATAGGCTGTTTTTTGCCCGGGGTCTTGTTGCTCCCCCCCCCCCCCCCCGGAGGATTTGACTTCTGCAAGTGAGGACTGCATCTCTTTAAAACTTGCCTATTGAAGGGCTTTCTAAAGCAGCTGTACTAGTTACAGTTGGCCCTGATTTATCTCCTACCTAATTCTTTGCTCCTTCAGGAATGTAACTGAAGACATTGATACTGGTTTTGTATTGGACAAGTTCTGGAGCCAGCACTCAGAGCCAGATTCTTGAATGTTTGTTTCCACTCTTGTAAATAAGTTTGACTGTTCCTTCATTCCTCCCTACTTTTTTTTTGCCGTAACTGATGCAAGAATTTTCACAATTGGAAATGGGAGAGGGTGGGAGTGCATGTGTGTGGCTTCAAGAAGAATTGTTTGACTTGACCAACTGGCTATTCTTGCTTGTTGAGCTGGTGTAAAAGATGACTTTCAAACACCGGTGTTGTACTTTAACATGCTGTTGTGGGTTGGTGTTGTGTGTGTTTTTGTTTTTTTTTTCTTTTTTTCCCTACTGTCCAATGATTAAAACCTACTACTGCTGTTCACATCATGAAACACTGTGATTAGCACTTGACTGGATGAGGACATGGGTAATATTACAGAGTAAAACCTTGGTAGGCTATATCTCAGCTCTTCACTGGAATTGACTTAGGCCTAAATAAAAGTTGTTTCCTTCCAGGAACTAAAATGGTTTTTTTTGTTTTGTTTTGTTTGTTTGTTTTTGTGTGTTAGCTCAGTTGAGGCTTGCTCCTGTTCTTACTGTGGATGGTGGGGTAAGTTCTATATTGCTTGTTAAATCTTGTAAACTTCCAAGTCTCTGCCTAGATATGACTTGGAACAGTGAGGGATTTTCATCTAGTGACTTGCATGGGTTCAACAAAATCAGATTTTTTTTATTTTTAACTTCACTTATTTCAACACCTGTTGGGGTATGAACTGCTATCCCTCTTGCTTGACTTCTCCATCGGTTTGATATAACTTGAGGGAGGATTTGACACATGAAGTCGTTAGATCTGTGCAAGGCAATAAGCCATTTCATCTGAAACTATCTGACCACAAGTGGCATGCCTTCTGAAATGGGTGTACAGACATTTCATTACTTTTTTTTCCTGAGATGGGTTTAAAAATTCTTCTGTTCCAACTGGCTACTCTATAAATGTGTTTTATTTAAGAAGAACTTGGCTCTTGTTTTGGTGAGCTAAGGCAATGGAATATAGATTTTGATCTTCAGTAAACTTGGATTGGACCTCTACTGAGCATGACTTAATCAAGGTGGCTTTGGTTTTCTAGGTACCAGCAGGGAGCTGTGAAGCGCTAAGTTCAAATGGATCACAATGTCATCTTCAAATAGTGAGAGATCATGAAAACTCTGAAAGCTCTTTGAGGAGCTCTTAAAAATTGCTCTTAAAGGGCGCAAGCAAGATATTCAAAAAATGTTGCAGCAGCCTCCATGAATCTTGGATGATGCCTTGTACATAACTGTATCTGCTGTTTTGTTTTAAATTGCTTTTTTAATTGAACAGAATATGCTTTCTGTGGCTCAAATAGATGTTGCCTTGGTTTCATCTTTGGTCTCTTACATGGTGGTTGTTGGGACAGCGAGCGGGTTGGTTGAAATGCATTCAACCTCAGCATTCCTGTCATGGGGAAAACTGGGGGCACTTGGGGGGGAGTTGTATTGCAGTCTATTATAACTGGATATGCTGTTGGAAAATAACATTTCCATCTATTGATAAATAAAACCTGCTGTCAGTTGAAATACATGGTGCCATGGTTTCATCTTTGATCAGTTTTTGTGGTGCTTTTTGTGGGTGAGATAGCAGTACCAAGCTGACACCTCATGGGGAAACTAATGGGCACTCTGGGTGAAAGAGTCAGTGGCAGAGGGGATTGTTTCTTATAACTGCATATGCTCTTGCAAAATAACTTTTAGATTAAAAAAAATAAAATATACACGTTGTTCCAGGAGCCTCAGTTGTCCCTTGACTCTGAGAGAAACCCTTGCAATGTACCACCATTTTGAGGGGATTGGGGACTCTCCTTGGTAGAAATGCCTGCCACCTTGGTGTTTTGTTTTTTTTTTTTTTTTTTAAATCTATAGCCACTAGTGTGGTGCTTGTTGCAGGAGCCACTCCAGTCCCAGTCTACCCCCTGGGGCAGACAAGCTTCTTTTGGGGTAGATGTGATACCTTTTGATGAGACTTACTAAACAGCTGGGCAGAAAGTGTTCTGTGCAAGGTTTCAGGCACAGGAGGAGTTCAATGCCTCAACTTGTGTGGGTGGGGGGTGGAGCACTAGGCTGAGGGCCTCAGCTGCAGGGCAGTCCTAGAACCTCACAACTGGCCAAAGTCTTGCAAAATAACACTTTTATGTTTATTTAACAAAACATCCTCTTCTCGGTTAAGCTACACGCTGCCTAGATTTCATTCTGGGCCTGGGGGCTGAGCTTCCAGTCGCAGTTCAAGCTGGGGGCAGGGAGCGAGTGCCCCCGCCAGGGCTCCTCAGAGCTGGAGCTGCGGCGCGGAGGGCGCCCCTCCTGGCCTGGCGGCGCGGGGGCGGGGCCGCTGCAAGGCGCCGGCGCGGGCGCTGCGACCCGGAAAGCGGCGGGCGGGGCCGGGGCTGCCACGTTGAAGCTCCGCTGGGCCGGGCCGCAGTCACAGCAGGAGCCGGCGCCTCGCTCGGGCCAGGTGAGGAGTGGGGGTGCTGCTGCGCCCCGGCCTGGCCTGGCTTTGCCCCGCCTCCCAGCCACCAGCCTGGGCAGCAGGCACAGGCACCCCCCGCCCCCCCTTGGTGTCTCTCAGCCTCCTGTAGCGCTGCGCATCGCATGGGAGCGGGCTGGGGCAGGGCTTGGGGGTCGCGGCTGCAGAAGGGGTGGCAGTGCTGAGGAAGGAGGGTGTCTCTTCCCCCCCCCCCCCCCCCCCCCCCCGCTTTTGCAGTAAGCAGTACCACTGGGAGCTCCCCCACCGTTGGCTTTGCGCTGCTTTGGCCCTGAAAGCAGGAAGCATCGCTGGTGCATGTGCCCTGAGAAGCGCTGAGTCGCTGGGGACCAGGCTCTGTCCACCCCTCCAATGCCTGTGCCGAGCTCTGTCGACAGCACAGGGCCCAGCGCCAACATGGCAATCAGGAGGTTCGTCGGGCCAGATTTTCATTGCCCTGGGTGGCAATTTCAGGATGCGACTGGGGAAAAAGTTATTTCGGGACTGGGCTCTGGAACAGGCACCAGAATGCATCCACTCTGTAGGCTGGCTTCCAGCCTGCTCTGGGGTACTAAAGGGCTGGTATGATTTAACCTTTTGTTCCTGTTCTCGGCAAGCCCACAGTTTTGAGGGTGAACTCTCCCACAGCTCCTTGGATGAGTATTAAGGCAACTGTGAAGAGTCCAGTCCTCGAGCCATAGATTTGTCTACAGAAGTTTGCAAGAGAGAGCAGGCTGTAGGAGGGAACTGAGGTGTTTTGTTGCATTTTCTTCAGGAAGGCCAATTGGTTCATCAGTCATTAAAAGCACCACTTGGGGGTCTGCATGGCTGTCATGATCTCTCTGTTAAGGGATGCAGTACCCCCTAATAGAGAGTGGGCAGCCATCTGCCACTATAGTTACAGGCCAGGTAAAAATAAGAGGAGGATTTATACGTGCTTGTTGTTATGAAGGGATACAACATATAGAAAAATTCTGTGTGTTTTAGGATTCTTATCTTATGCCCCCCTAGATGGAGCAGTGTGAGTAGTCCATCTTCCAGATGCACTTTAGGGCCTTATGTGCTTGATACCAAGTATAATCACCTTTTTCCTTTAGTATTTCATAGAGTGACTGCAGCCTTGGACTTCAGTCCTTTTGAATCCATCCATAGTCTTCTCTGCTCCAGTAAGTTGGAGCACACTTGGTTCAGGGCCAACCTGCCAACTGGACTGTGTCTCCTGAAGTTTGGAAAGTGCTTCTGCAGCTTACGTCGCAGGTTTTCACTCAGTACTACAAGGGAGTCATGCTGAACAGGAGATACTCTAGCACAGCAGTTTTCAACTTTTTGCCCCTTGCATCCCACCAGCCATTTTGTCAAAAATCCTGGTCCCACTATGATAAAAACAAAACCCCACTTTTCCAAGAAGTGTATTCTTATGTTTACATGCACTTTAGTATTATATTGATCATTAATGGAAACTTTTAAAGACATTAAAAGTCCCATGTACATGACCTTCATGTCCCACCAGTGGGACATGTTGGTTGAGAAACACTGCTCCAGCACATGTACCAGTATCTCTAACAGCCCAAGGCAGCTCTTTGTAGAGATACTTGACTTAGCTCTGTACACCCTTGATGCAGAACTAGAAGCAGTGTAGCCATATTAGTGCCTTGCTGTGCCCTGCTTCTCAGCCAGGATGATTATCCTTAGTGCTAATATGGCTGTATTACTTCTCATTCCAGAGCCAGGGCCTACAGTGCTAGTTTGGGTACCGCTGTGTGGCGTTACCTTGTGCTGCACAGGGATAAGGATGGTAGAAACTCGTAAGGTACCTCTGGGTTGATGTGACATAAACTGTAAACCTTTTGACACTGTTTCATAGCTAAGGGTAGAATGGAGATCTGCAAGGAAGTATCCACAGGGGAGACGATTACTGTTGGCCTTCCAGTTTACTTATGTAGATAAATGCAATTTGTTAAATTCCTTTTGAGATGTTACATACTAACTTGATAAAAATATTCCCTTTAAAGAATACACAGTTCATATGAATGACATAAGGAGTTACCAGGAACACAGCTGGAAAGACCTTTTGTCTTGAAATCATCTGAAAACACCCAAGGCAGATTATTATGTACAGTATGTTCTGTTTAAATGCATAGCTTTGGGACTGAAAAAAAGATTTTGTGCTTAGCCCAGAGTATTCACTTATTCAGGCTAGATGTAAACTGAGCCCAGCAGGTACCCTGCACTGTCAGTGCTGAGTTATTGACACCTGCAGAAGTGGCTAGCTCCTGTCACTTTTTTTCAAGGCTTCTAATAGCAGTCCTGTTACAGCTGCTTCCCTTCCACATTTCTGTTAATTGGAGTTGCATCACAAAGAAGACAGCAGGGCTTGAAAAGATGGACCACACTTGCATAACTTATGCACTCAACTGGTATACAAATAACCAAATTATGCTGTATGTATATCATGCTGTATTCCTACTTATCCTGTATGCATGTAAGTAGAGTATACAGTACATACTTCACTTAGTGTTTCTAGTATTATAATCTGGGTCTATGTTGTTGGAACGGACAGAGAATTTTCAAGACTCAAGTAAAAATAGAATCAGATCCATTATCTAAGCTTAAGGTATTGAAATTGTGTATTTGATCAATCAGTCTAGTCTGACCTCTGCCCTGGGCAGGAAAGAGTGCTGGGATCAGATGACCCCAGCCAGGTGTTTTTCCAGTGCCTTCTTAAAGACCTCCAAAGTAGGGGAGAGCACCACTTCACTTGGAAGCTTATTCCAGTTTCTGGTAACCCTTACCATAAAGAAGTTCTTCCTAATGTCTAGTCTAATTCTGCCCCCTCTCAGTTTGTGGCCATTTCATAGTTAGTAGGGTCAGAAGGGACCTGAGCAGATCATCAAGTCCGACCCTCTGCTGTGGCAGGAAAGAGTACTGGGGTGAAGTGATCCCAGCAAGGTGATTGTCTAGCCTTGTCTTAAAGACCCCCAGGGTAGGAGCCAGCACCACTTCACTTGGAAGTTGGTTTCAGATCCTAGCCACCCTGACCGTGAAGTAGCGCCTCCTGATGTCTAATCTGAATTTACCCTCTGCCAGCTTGTGACCATTATTTCTAGTCACTCCTGGTAGTGCTTGGAGGAACAGGAACTCCCCCAATGCCTGCTGGTCCCCTCTGACTAACTTGTAACAGGCCACTAGATCCGGCCTCAGCCTTCTCTTGTGGAGGCTGAACAGATTCAGGTCCTTGAGCCCCTCCTCATAGGGCCTGCCCTGCTGCTTCCTGATCATGTGAGTGGCCCTCCTCTGGACTCTCTCCACGTTGTCCACATTTCTCTTGCGGCACCCAGAAATGGCTTCAGTACTCCAGCTGCGGCCTGACCAGTGCTGCACAGAGGGGGAGGATCACCTCCATGGACCTGCTTAAGATGCATCTGTGGATGCATGACAAGGTGCAGTTGGCCTTCCTGACTGCATCCCCACACTGCTGGCCCATGTTCATCTTGACAACAATGATGACTCCAAGATCCTTTTCTGCTTCTGCACTGATGAGAAGGGAGTTCCCCAGCCTGTAGGTATGGTGCTGGTTCTTCCTGCCCAGGTGCATCACCTTGCACTTGTCAGTGTTGAATCCCATCCTGTTCTCATCTGCCCACTCCTGCAACCTGTCTAGGTCCGATTGTAGCCCATTCCTTCCTTCCAGCATGCCCACATCACCCCACATGTTAGTGTCATCAGCAAATTTGAACAGGGTGCTTCTTACCCCCTCATCCAAGTCACTGAAGAAGAAGTTGAACAGTGCAGACCTGAGGACCAAGCCCTGAGGGACCCCACTGCCCATATCCCTCCAGGTTGAAAATGACCCGTCCACTACCACTGTCTGGGTGCGGCCCTCCAGCCAGTTGGCGACCCATTTGACTGTGTAGGTGTCGACACCACAGTCCCCCAGTCTTCTAATGAGAACAGGGTGAGAAAGTGTTGAAGTCTTTCTGGACTTTAGGAAGGCCTATGTCCACTGCTACCCCTGCGTCTAAGGATTTGGTGACCTGGTTATAGAAGGCCACCAGGTTGGTCTAACAGAACCTGCCTCTAGTTATTGTTCCTAGTTATTCCAAGGGGTGCCCTGGCAAACAGAGCATCTCCTATTCCTTGCTGTCCTCTCCCTGACAAACTTGTAGACAGCCAGTAGGTCACCTCTCAGCCTTCTCTTATGGAGGCCAAAGAGATCCAGGTCCCTCAATCTCTTCTCATAGGACCTTACCTGCAGGTTCCTAACCAACCGAGTAGCCCTCCTCTGGACCTTCTCAAGGTTGTTTACATCCCTTTTAAAGTGTGGCGCTTCAAACTGGATGCAGTACTTTAGCTGCGGCCTTATCAATGCCACGCAGAGAGAAAGTATCACCTCCTTAGACCTATTTGTGATGCACTTGTTAATGCATGATAAAGTGTGATTAGCTTTATTGATCACTTTGCCACATTGTTGACTCATGTTTATTTTGGAGTCAACTATGACTCCGAGTTCCCCCTCTGCTGCTGTGTTGCTTAGAAAGTCATCTCCCAATCTGTAAGTGTGATGCCGTAATTCCCAAGTTAGCTGGGATACCTTCAATCTCTTTAGCAAGTATTCATTTCTTTTGAACTGAGCTAAATTTTCAGTGTTATCCTCCTCTCAACAAAAGCCTGCCATACCTAGCACTCCATGTGCAGTATACTTCCTCACTGTTATCTTGGTACCATTTTGTCTAGTGTCCCTGTAGTATTAAAAAATTACCTTCTTTTAGCAGGATGAAGCTCAAGGAGATTGATCGCACTGCTATTCAAGCGTGGAGTCCTGCCCAGCATCATCCCATTTACCTGGCCACGGGTAAGTCCTTGAAGACCTCTATGGTATGAGAGGGGCTTTGTAATTATGGACAGCCTATATTATGATACAGTGGCTATAGCTGAACCTTAGAATAGAAAATGAATGTTCTGAAGTTTGACACAATAACTGAGCATGCAGTACAGTGTCTACTGAAGGTAACTTTCCAAGTCGTGACAGCAGCTTTCCCTATAAATCATACACTCACCTGCCTATGCTTTTACACATTGTAAAAATGCATTTTCCCCTATCTATAATACAACCTTGATTACTGTATTTCAAAGCTCCTCTTTCTCAACTGATGAGATTATAGTTCTTTGTTTTTACCAATGCTAGCAGCTAGTCAGTAGTTTTGGTAGCCCAAACCAGCTGTCTGCCACTTCTTTAGGCTGCCCAGTGTGGGTCAGAGGTAGGCAGGTAGGTTGGTACTAGGACCGAGCTGCCACTGCTGCTTTTCTCTGCAACAGCACAGGAAAAATGCCGATCATCACTGTTTCTCCCTGCAGCGGCAGAGGAAAGTTACTGGTGCTGAAACCCCCAGCTGCCAAAAGCTGCCAAAGCCCCATGTCTGCAGACTAGATCAAAAGGCCTTATGGGCTGAATCTGGCCCACAGGCCATAGCTTGCCAACCCCTGGCCTAAACTATTCAACATCAGCCAGCTTTTCCATTACATCTCTTGTGTGAAAAGCCCACAAAAACAACCACAGGGAAAAGAAAAACTTTTCTTTCCCTGTTGTGCTGTCTCCGTCTCTTTTAAAGATTCTAAAACCAACAAGGGAAATTTGGGGAAAAGTGAAAAAACTAGGACTACTTTTCAACTCTTTTAAAAAAAAAAAAGAAAAAACCCCCACCAAAAACCCTGCCCACATTTCATGTTGTAGGTACCTTAGAATCTGGAATCATTCGCATTGTGTTTGTTAATGCCTTTAATGATGTGCAATTCCATTCTTATACAATAGTGTGCCTTTAATGCATATCATTTACAATAATGTGTTTCTCTGTAGGTACATCTGCTCAGCAGTTGGATGCAACTTTCAGTACCAGTGCCTCCCTAGAAATATTTGAGCTGGACTTGTCTGACCCTTCACTGGATATGAAGTCCTGTGCTACATTCTCCTCCTCTCACAGGTGTGAACTGGAGCTTTTACATTTATGTTCTGCTTGGTACAAATGTATGCTTTATGGGAACTACAGTTCATCATCTGGAGGGAGTGGACAAGGTGCAGAGGTTTAACTCTTCTTGACTTCATTTACTCAGGAGACAACAGAGCTTTGCTGTACAGATTGTAGCTGCATGAGTGCTGTTGCAGTTTAAAGGAAGGAAGAATGGCCCTTGTGGATAGGATTGCAGCCTGGGACTTTAAAGAGTTCATTTCACTTCCCTTTTGTCCATTAGTATCTTGGGTTGATGTTGGTTAATGTACAACTGAGGGACAGCTGTAATCCCATGAAAGTTTTGGGGAATTTGGAGAGAGCAGAGGGAAAATATTAAATATATTATTTCTTTTAACAGTAGGACAGTACAGTTACAGCTTTTGCATGTTGCTTCGTCCCATTGTGTTTAGGTGTTGTAATACTGTAGAACTTGCACAATGTGCTCAATGGTTTTCATTAGATTCAAAATATAGATCAGTACTTAAACCTGGACACTGAATGTTTCTGGTGATTTTGCTTCATTTAGACCCCTGTGACTTAAATTCATGTGTATACATAGCAAAAATGGACATCATGAACACTAAAACCCAGCCTATTAATATTTTTTGGGATGGCACACCACTATTGTGTAGTGGCTTTTGATCATTGCAAATTAACAATGTCAGTGAAAGCAATGAAGGGCTCTTCTTGGCAACAGAAAGGGAGCTGAAAACTTTCCATTGGCATTGGATCAGATCCATGTATCTTTCATGCCGGATACAATGTCAGCACAAACCTTAGTCCTGCAGCTGACCAGTAACTTTGTCATTGAAGGTGTTTGGAATACTTAGTTTGAGAGTTGTTCAGTCAGTGAGTATGCTATGATAGCAGCGTGAATGCATCATTTTATGAAAAATGTTTATTGTAGAGTTATAGAATACTATAGCTCAGTGAGGTTTTGAGATTTAAAAATCCAAATCATTGGATGGATAAAGTAGACATCTAATGTCAGTTTATGCCATAAGTGGAAATATATTCTGTTTTATTTTCCATGGTGCATTTTAAAACTTGAAAGGCTCAGATTGGTTTACAAAGTTTTAAACTTATCACAATTGCTTGACATTTTAGTAATCATCAACCATTTAAAGTGTAAGCTTTCCAGGGAAGGAACTATGTCTTCCTGTGTGCTTGTTATAGCAGCTACTGCAATACCTCCTGAATCTGATTAGGGGCTTGAGCTAATTAACATAATGAAGATAAGAGAAATGAAGGCAGAGATAGGTAGTTTGCTGTGTTAATCAGAAGTTAGGCAGTAAGCTGGGCAGGGTGGCACCTTTATAGACTAATTCAGAGAGTGTTGTGAGCAACAGCTTGCTCTGTTGGACGCTCTGAATGGGCCTGCAGCAAGTGGGGGTTCTAAATAGAAAATATTCATTTAAACGATAGGGAAGGGGGAAGGAAAGGAGAGAGAGCACTGCTGAGAGAGGCAACAGTGATAAACACAGCAGAAAAATGGGCATAAGGGTTATAAAAGATAGCTCATGTAATAGGATGATAATCTATGATCTCTTCTTAGACCATACTTAACATATTCCGGTCTGTGGATGGATTTTTTTTGTTCTGCATTTTCAAGTTCAAGTTAGTTTTTAAGGTTTGTTATTTAAGAACAGCTTCTCTGAGGTCAGTGATGGCCTATCCAAGGAGGTTAAGTGTTCTGCCCCAGGCCTTTGTGTCTTTTGGAATGGATGTTAAATTGATGTTCGTTCTTTCATGGAGGGGTTTGCCCCATCAGTCCCATGTCAACAGCAGAGGAGCACTGTAAACACTTGATGACATAGCTGGTAGAGGTGCAGGTGTTATAATCTGTGTCCCCCAGGATTGCCTTGAGATGATTGCTGTTTTTTCAGGAGGGGTTGAATGTCATTAGTCTTTGGTGTTCAAGATAGGGGCTGTAGGTGATGACCAGGGTCATTTATACACAAGCCTGGTGGGGGGCGCAGAAGAGCTGCTTTAATTAGAATTAAAGTTCCCAGAGCTTCATGTGTATCTGTGCCCCCACTCTGAAAAATGTCGCCGGGGTCTTTAATAAATGCTTTTCAAATGAGCTTGAGTTAAAGTGCCCCTGCCCATTTTTCAGCACATTTTTGATGCACATGACACTCAAGTCTGCTCAATTAATCAAGTCTGCTCCAACACACTATAATTACAGTGCACTGGAGCAGCCTTGCTGCACATGTGCAGGTGCCCTAGGATTCTGTTGTTCTTATCATAGAGTTGGCATTGTGCGAGTTAAGAGTGGGGTCTGAGTCTGGCTTTGTTGATCTGAATGCTGTGGTTTGGGGATTATATTATAAGTGTAGAAATGCCTGCTCCAGATCCATAATGTGTGCATCCTGGTTGATGGGATTTGGGCAGGTATGGTTGTATCATAGAGTTTGGCTGTAGATAATGGATCTAGTGGTATGCTTCAGATAAAGGCTGGTGTTGTGAACGTAGCTGGAGCAGGCTGTGGGTTTCCAGTACCGTACAGTGGTGATGTAGTCGTTTTAGCTTTCACAGTGGCATTGAAGGAATGAATTTCATAGTAAGTTTGATGGAGGGATGCAAGTCTTTAAAGTTCTGGTAGAATTTCTGTAGCAATTCCTTCCCATGTGTGCATATGATGAAGATGTCATCAATGTAAAAACTGACTTGAATGTGAAATTGTGGAACAATAAATCATCCATGGACTGTGGATTGTGTTAAGTATGGTCTAAACAGGGACTATGGATTCTTATCCCATTACCTGGGCTAGCTTCTGTAACCCCAATATCCCTGTAGTTCTGCTTTTGTTTGCTACGTTTGCAGTGCCCTTTCTCCTTTCTTCCCCTCTTTCCTAAACTTTAAATGATTGCTTTCTATTTAGAACCTCTCCTCCTTGCAGGTCTATTCATAGCATTTTGACTCAGTAAGTTGTTGCTGATGACAGCTTATGCTTCTGAGTGAGTTGATCTATAAGGTGCCACTCTACCCTGCCTTTTGCCTGACTATTAAGGTCATTGTGGCAGGGTGAACATGAGTTTTAGCATACTGCAGCCATTGTTTTAATGTACAGTATTGGAACTATCGTTTCCAGGTTGATTTGGTTGCGGATATGGCTGGGGGTTCTTAAAGTCTTGTTTGTGGCTTGTGACCCTGGTATTACTGATGTGTTGTAGCTTGTGAGAAGCAAAATGGCGTGCAGTTGCTGCTCAGTCTTCTGCCAGTGGTCAAAAGCAAAATTGCCACTGACTTCATTGAGAGAAGGATTTTAGACTGTGCTCTTTTTTAGTTTCATGGTTACATTTGTTTAAAACCCTGAGATTTTTTTTTAAAGGTTCCTAAAAGAGTTTGCTTCCCTCAGCTCAGTCAATTTCAAGATTTTTGAGACATCCTTTACATGCCTTCAAATTCTGAGCCTGATCCCCATTGCCCAGGTAATCTGCCCCATGGAATATATTGCACCAAATTTTGTTGTTTTAAAAAAGAAACAGATATCCCAATTGCTGACAGATGCATCAGCCTATATTTCATAGAGTCATAGGAGTTGGGTCGGAAGGGACCTTGTAGATCTTCAAGTCCGACCCCTGCCTGGGCTCAAATGACTCTAGCCAGGTAGTCATCAAGCCTCTTCTTAAAGACCCCCAGGGTAGGAGCCAGCACCACTTCCCTGGGAAGTTGGTTCCAGCTCCTAGCCTCCCTAACTGTGAAGTAGTTCTTACGGATGTCTAATCTAAACCTACTCTCCAACAACTTGTGGCCCTTATTCCTTGTTATGCCAGGGGACACAAGGGGAAACAAGGTCTCTCCCAAACCCTTCTGGTCCCCCCTAGTGAGTTTATAGATGGTCAACAGGTCCCCCCTCAGCCTTCTCTTGTGAAGTCTGAACAGGTTCAGTTCGTGGTCCAGTGATGAGGCCTTAAAAAATAAGATCATACTGAGATTTGCTAAGTATTTTGTTATCAGAAACATCCTGAACCTTTTGGAAGCATACTTCAAAGACCAGAACACAGGAGGAAAATCACTGTACAGAGTTAACTCAAATCTTTCCTCCACATCTCTTTACTTTTTAAGATTTGTAGTGTTGAGATGTGTTTGGGTCTTGCCATATGTCATTTCTGGTAAAATGTCTGCATGCCCCACCCCTGTTAAATGTGTTGCAGGGTCTGGCCAGCGTGCTGACTTTGAAAACTGACATACACAGGCAAGTTGGACCACTTTATGCGCCTGAAGTACAAAATATGATTTAAATGGCAAAAATGCAGATGAGAAGAGCTTGTGTATCAGGGAGACTCTTCTCCCTGGGCCTCCATCTGTCTCAAACAAGTGGTGACAAATATCAGAGATTTGATTTCTCTAGTAGCTAGGCATGCTTACAGTTTTCACTTAGGGTCCTCTTTGCAAACATTTTCTCAAAACCTCTGTGAACTAGCTAAGCATTGACCTATTTTTGGAGTCTTGTACTGAGGTGGACAGAAGATGAACAGAGGGGCTCTAAAGAGAGTCAGTTACAGATTCCTATAAAACCTAGGCATCCCTAGTCTTCTGCTTTTAGTTTTACCACTTGGCAACATTTTTCCTTATGTTTAAAATATTCTTTGTTAAGAAAAATATTTGAGTATCAGTACTTAAACGAAGTATGTTTCAAAAACAATTTATTTTGCTCAGTGCATTAGTTTTTGCACCAGTTTAAGAGTTTGCATTATGTTGTCTGAAAAGTTAAACAGGATGTACATCAAATCTGTCAATGAGCACTTTCTTAAATTATTTTAATTTGTATCTTTTAGGTACCATAAGCTGATATGGGGGCCTCATCGAATGGCTTCAGATGGCAGTCTTTCAGGAGTTCTGATTGCAGGTGGTGAAAATGGAAATGTTATTTTGTATGAGCCAGCTAAAATTATAGCAGGAGACACTGAAGTCATAATTGCCCAGAAAGACAAGCATACTGGACCAGTAAGAGCTCTGGATGTTAATATTTTCCAGGTGAGACTTCTTTCATTCAATGTACACTGTCATTACTAAAATAAATGATTTCCCTTGCAAAATTTTGAAGGTAGTATTGTGTGTGTGTGTGTATATATGTATATGTATGTATATATATGTGTATATGTATATATGTATAATTATTGTATATTTAATTCAAATAAAATAGTTTGAAGTGCAAATTTGTTCTCAGCATTTAGGCTGTTTTTTTGCTCAGTTTAGACCCTGAAATGAAGCTGACTTCATTGTTTCTAGTCAGTGTCACTTTCCAGTTTAATTTGCTGCCTCCGAGTTTTCCTAGTCAGCAGCAAATATTTATTTTTTCCTAAATTTTGTCATCATTGAAGCTTTAAAAAGTAAATATTTACTTTTTAAAGTTTTGTGACCCTGCCACTTGTATTTTTGGTTTCAATAAATACCCAGAAAATGTTGGAGCCTACAACTCGTAGTTTCTTGCATAGAATAGAGTTCTTGAAAATACTAAGGCTTAACCACAACCTAATAATTTATTGTCAGTAAACCTATATTACCTTCAAGGTACAGCAGCTTTTTTAATTCATGATTGTTCTGTGACAAATTAATTTGTTTTGATTTACTAAACAGCACGTTTTATTTTTTCTTTTGAACTACTTTTACTAAGAAAATAATTTGTTCACTATGCTTTGCCTAAATCCCATTGTTTCTGTTCTGGTGTGCTACATGTTTGGGACCCTGTTTTGCCAACAGCGTTGAAGTGCAAACAAAGCCTACTGTTTAAGTAACTGTAGTCTCTTGAGTTCATTTTTCTCAGTTTCTGTTGCTATTAATGTGGCATTCATCGTCTGTCTACAAAGTGGCTTTGAAAGCTGCTTCTAATCCAGGAAATATTCTTACAGGCCTTGATCTGATGGACATTTAACCATGTATTTAATCACATGTGTTGGCCCATAGAAGTCAGTGGGGACTAGTAATATGAAAGTAGTTAATCACCTGTTTAACTGTTTGTTTAATTGGGGCACTAGCACAGCGAGGTCATTTTATGCAGCTCCACTGCTTTCATGTCAGTTTGCTGCACAAGTATGCTTTAGAAGGCATGGACATTGCCCTTAGAATTTAGGTCCAGCTTGCTGCAAGGTGCATAGGTCCTTGATCAGTAATATCGTTAGAAATTTTAAGGAACCTTGGATTTTTTTGTACAGTGCATAAATAGTTACATCCTGAGTTGTATATATTGATACGGTTCCAAGGGTCTGATGTACAAGATTTGAGAAGGTAAAGGCTAAAGCTGGAAATACTCTAACATTTATTGGTATGTGTCTTTCTCAGACAAATCTTGTAGCTTCCGGTGCTAATGAGTCTGAAATCTATATCTGGGATTTGAACAACTTTGCCACGCCAATGACACCAGGAGTTAAGACGCAGGTATTAGATTTGTATTTCTCACATGAAATAAAGGAATCTAACTGAAAAATATGTAGATTATTTAAGTGAATTGAGATCTCATGGAAACATACAGAATTGAATCAGTTCCAAGTAGTAATCATTGTTTGCAAAATTGAAATTGCATATTGCAAGGATTACCTTGAATTTAAGTCCTTGATAAACACCTGATGAGGTGAGAGATGCTCCTTAAAATACTTACCCACGTTTCTATTGGAAATAAGATCCATACAAACATTTTATATTCTTCCATAAATTTTAAAATATTTTTTTAATGTAGTTCTAAAATAAAAAGACTCAAGTTCCTTTTTGCAAAAGGTAATTGTTGAGACATGCTTTGCTTCCAACAGCCCTTAGAAGACATCAGCTGTATCTCATGGAACAAGCAAGTCCAGCACATCTTGGCATCTGCCAGTCCTAGTGGCCGTGCTACCGTGTGGGATCTCAGGAAAAATGAACCAATCATCAAAGTCAGCGACCACAGCAACCGGGTAATTCATTAACCTTTGAAAAGCCTTTATGAGTTATCCTGCAAAAATGTTAGATTTATTCATGTTAACTAACACAGATGACCACATAGATTCTCCTTTAACTCTTAAGTGACTCAGGGACCTATATATCTGCCTCTCTTTTTAGACTGATGGAGGATCTGTTAGTTTTTTAAGGAATAATTATCTGGTGGTATAGTATTTTAGGCTATTAATTTTGCAAATTAGTCCGTTAAAATTTGGCCCAGATGGTTGGAAGTTTAGAATTCAAGCAAAGAAAAGGGGTAGTATTTTCACCAGTGAGAATTTAGGTGGGTTATGGGAAATGCACCATATTGATGAATTCAGTATTAATTCATTCAGTGCTGCAGCAGAAAGACTTCATTAAAATAGATTGAAATGGCATAGTCTTGAAAATTGTGCATCTGAAGGAGACTAAAGTGGATTGTTATTTCTGAGTGGATTTAAATATTTTGTTTCTACAATGAGGGGATCTTGTAGCTCAGGTGGAAGGTTCAAAGAACTCCTGTTTTCTCTGGTGCACAGTAGCCAGTCAGGAGTGCAGGAACTGATTTTACTCAAGGCTGTCCACAGGAAGTTGGGGGAGGGGGTATGAATCCATGCCTCCTGTTGCTGTGTTGGCAGGGGACGGGGAGGAGCATGATGTTGGAGATGTAGAAATGGAAATGTCCCGTTCACCCAGAGAGAGGACCTCCTCAAGCAAGGTTCCTTCTAGAACTCACCTGAATGCATTGCTGAGCAGTGAGCTGTGCTGTGATAGCATAAAGGGGAATTCCACATCAGGCTGATTGCCATAGGACACCCAGTGGCAGTATCTTTCTACATAAGGACTTGTGCTGCTTGCTGGCCATCTTAAATTTATGAACAAATTCATAAAGAAAAATAGTTAATTGTATAAATAGATGCTTATATTGGTAAAGGATTCAACACCTGTAACAGCCTTTGGAGAGGAATCAGCAGTTTAAAAATAAACTTTTGAATAAGGTACTTCAGTCTTAATATGATTTACTTTTTACCATCTGCATTTTGTGTATACGTCAGTAAAGACCATGACTGGTGGACTGGTCTCTTTCAACTTTGAGTCATGCTATTATGTTTGCCAGGGAACCATTACATACCAACAAATGGTTTTCATTAAAATCTGCATACTTTGTGTGAAAATAGTTATACAATATTCTCTGCTGAAATATAGATGTTTTTATGTATGCATTTTCATTTATATTTTGTACTGAAATATACAATTTGAACCAGAACCGTGTGGTAGTGATCCTTTGAATGATACAATGAAGCTCTAATTTCAAATAACATTCTAGATGATACAAATGAATATTGTAAGGAGCTGAGTTGGGAACTTATTTCACCCTAGTGCCTAGAATTACCATAGGTAACTTGAGGATGCTGGGTACAACCCATCAATTATCTGTTCTTTAGCAAGACGAGAGAATTTTGATCACAACCTGTTGTAATATGTCCAGCAGTCCTGTCACAGAATAATACAGCTACATGCTGGCAATAGATGTTCAGTACAGCCAGGAGTGAGCAATTATTTTGGGTGGAAGGCCTCTTATCGAGTTTTGGCAAGCCATCGAGGGCCACAAGGGTAGCCTCCCCCACCCCCTAACCCCTGACCTTTGCCACCAGAAGTCCCTTCCCTTGTCCCCCAAAAGTACTCCTTTCAGCAGAGGAGTTTGCCATCTTAGAACCAGAAAAATAACAAATTATGTTCTAAAAATCAAATTTGTACATCATTCATTAACTTGATTACACAGTAGTTTAAAATGAAGCCTTCATCTTGTATATTTGGGCGGGGGCTGTGGGTGTGTGGGGTTTGTGGGGGATGTGGGTATGGGGTGGAGGAGCATGGGGTATGTGGGGTGTGGGTAGGTCTGGGGTTTGGGGGGATGTGAGTGTAGGGGCAGGGTGGCTGGGGAGGGTTGTGGCATGCGTGGAGGGGGAGGGTTTGCCCACAGCTGTCCTGCCTCCCCCCGCTCCCCTGCAACAGGCAGAGACCCCGCTCCAAGCCTCAGCTCCATGCTCCTCCTGCTTCTGGCCCCAGGGCACCAGCGCAGGTCCTGTGCTCCTGCTCACCACCACTTCCCCCTCCCGTCTGCCACTGCTGCCCTTCTCATGCTGCCACCCCATTTCCCCCACCCCCACTTGCTACTGTGGCACCACATACCAGCTGCATGGCCAAAACCGCAGGACGCAGCAGGAACCAGAATAACCTGCCTGGCACTGCACAGAGCCAGCTGAAAATCCCAGGGACAAGGCCAGTTCCTGCTTAGTCCTGCAGCCTGGTACTGCAGCTGGCAACCACATGGTGCTAGAGCGGCAGCAGCTGTGGGCAGGAAAGCAGGGAAATGGCTGAGGCAGGCAGTGGGGACATAGAATGCACAGAGCGCAGCAACAGCTGGACAGGCAGGAAAGGAGGGAGCCAGCCTGACTCCATAGATCCCTTGCCAGCTCAGGCCCTACGCTCCTACTACCCTGTTCTGGGCCCCCGTTGACGCTGGCCCTGGCACATGGGTGTAGGCCCTGCACTCCTTCCCAGCTGTTCCTGTGCTCCACACACGTACTCACTGCCCCTTCTCCCTGCCTTCCACAGCCATTTCCCCACTCCCACACTGGCCGCCAGTTGCTGTGGCACCACGTGATTACTGGCTCCAGTGCCTTGACTACAGGAGCCAGCCCAGCTCAGCCCTGAGGACTGGGGCGATCGTCCATGATCCTCCCCTGCCTCCCTCCCCCCACCTCCTTCTTATATGAATATCCCTCTGGCACAAGGAGGCAGGAACAGCCCTAGGGTCCCAGGTCAGAAGCCTCTGCTAAGCAGAGGCTTCTGGCTGGCGGTGTGGAGGGGAACTGGGGCAGGGGGTGGTCATGCCTACCTTCCTGCTGCTGGCTCTCCATGGGTCCTACTGCGGCTGGCTCCTGGTGTCTTTTGACAGGTAGCCAGGGGCAGATAAATACTAATTTTCTAAATGTTTTAGGGGTCCTGCAGGCTGGATAGAATGGCCTGGCGGTCCTAATCCAGCTCGCAGGCCATATTTGCCTGCCCCTGGTTTAAGCCTACATTTTTCCACAAGTCTAGAATTGTTTCAAAGAGTTCCTTTTTTCTGTAGTATTCCTTGATTATCATCTTATCATGCATTTTTCTGTTTATCAGATGCATTGCTCAGGCTTGGCATGGCATCCTGATGTGGCTACACAGATGGTCCTGGCTTCAGAAGATGACAGGTTGCCTGTGATTCAGATGTGGGATCTTAGGTTTGCTTCCTCTCCATTTCGTGTTTTGGAAAATCATACCAGGTATAGTTGTCCAGTGGTCTACAAATCTTGGGTTCAGAATTCTAATGCTGTGATGGTTTGTGGACTTCATTGTAATTCTACCCTTTATTGTTTGGTATTAATGTAAGCCTACCTTTAAACTTCAGTGCAGGTGTCTAAGCAACTGTTGTAGGGTTTAACAGATTTCTGACAGTTGAGCTATCCTACACATCCAGCAAAACCCATTTCTCTGGACTGAGTAAACTAAAACTGCAAAGAAAATTTCCCAGCAAAATGATTTAAAAATAACGTCTAGCCCTTTTCTTTTTCGTCATCTTTAAGAAGACGATGTTGAAACTTTAAAAATAATAAATACAGACAGGTTAGAGGCAAAATAAGAATTAGTGGGACTTCACTTCTGTGGAAGGGGTTGGTTAACCAATCTCTCTCTCTCCTCTTTCTCTGTCTCATTATAATAATGAGTTGTTTAAATTTGGGCATACCCTGATAAAGCTTTCCACAAACTTGGCTCTGGTTTCTCTGGCCAGCATGATGCATGAGTAGTCTGAAAACATTGCATAGGACTTTGTTACTCTTAGGGGTAAAAGGCATCAAGAACATGTGCTGTAGGCACACCCAAAAGGATGACCTGATAATGTTAACTTTTTTAGTAATAAAAAGAAAGTTATTAAGGACACAGTTTTTACCCTGCTATTTTGGAAAACATATAGCCATATTGTAGTGTACCTGTATGCCAATGATACATTTTATTAGACAATCTACTGGTGATATCCACATCTTTTTTTTAATCCTTGGAGGTGACATTTTGACTTCCTTGCTGGATTGGGCTTTTAACTGCTGGCTGCACTTTCATGACTCCCAGTGCAGAAAGGAGAGAGAACCTATTGCGACAAAACAAATCTTGGCATCATCTTCTTTCCCATTCACCCTAACAGGAGAGGAAAATTTGACATTGAAAGGGGAAGAGGTCAGATATTCTAGACATTTCCATGTAAGAGTACCTCATTAATCACCTTCTGATTATATTAATTTTTATTTTGCTCTGTTTTTTCACTCAGGGGTGTTTTGACCATTGCTTGGAGTATGGCAGATTCTGAATTGTTACTCAGCTGCGGAAAGGATGCTAAGATTCTCTGTTCTAACCCTAACACAGGAGAGGTACTATGTACAAACCATCTTTAAATTTCAGAAAACGCAAGATCATATTTGTCTTACGTTTGTTGTGTGTAGCTATGGTGAACAACCTGACTTTGTGCAGAGACGATATGGTGATGTGGGCGAAGCAGGTCATACTAATTTAGCGTTCTTTTAATGTGTTCTTCAAGCCAGTATTAACTTCTCGGATCCAAACCATTTCAGCCAAACCAAATGAGGAAAAGCACGTAGGGTCTTAAGAGTCATAACACCAGTGGTATCAGTTGGCTGCTACTGCTAGTTCTATAAATTAAACCAAAATAAGACCATGCTACAGAAAACTTCCTCCCACTTCTGGGGACACTGTCAGTTCAGTTTTGTCTATTTCTCCCATCTCTGCTAATAACATTTTGTAAAGTGTAACCATTTCCAGACTCTTTTTTTTGTCCATGTTTGCCTGGATGTGTCTGGCCTTCTGCTTTTTGCAACCCAAACCAAACAGGTGATGTTTACAGGAACCCTGAACTCCTCTCCCGTGTACACAGTAAAAGTCTTGACTGCATCACACTCCTTCCACATCCATTGACTTTCATCAAAGTGGTCTCTAAAAAAGTCCCTTTCTCTGCTCTTGCTCTTAGAAAAGGCAATTTTGAAGGAAAAGGGGCTTTCTGGCTCTTGGTTTTTGACTTGACTTAGCTTTCCTCCAAAGCCATGTGCAAGAAGTCTGATTTGAAGGAGAAATCAAGTTAGGGTTGGTTATATCATGGTTTACTTCACCATTTAAATGACAAGACCCTTTTCTACTACAGCTGCTTTTGTGGCCAAATGTTATGGGTTCAGCTCATCCAAATGATTAAACGTGTTTCCTAAGTCCCATTTAACTTGGCTATTTGCTGAAGTGCTTTGTTCTGTTGGAACCCATGGGCACCTGTAAACTAGGGCTGTGTGAAGCTTTGGTCGCTGATTTGATTTGGCCCGATTTGGCCAAATCTGGCTCAGCAGCAGACCCAGAAGTGGACGGGAAGCACTTTCGGTCCACTTCCAGGTCTGCTGGGGAGTGCATGGGGTATCCTTCTCTCCTCTCTCACCCCCTTCCCCCCACCCTGGCTTGGCAACTGGTGCCTCCTGGGTCTAAGTGGGGCACCTGGCGTCCCCCAATAGCCAATCTTTGTGTGTGGGGGGGTGTCCCCTGTGCACTCGGCAGTGAACTGGAAGTGCTTCCTGTCTATTTCTGGGTCTGCCACCAAGTACACGGGGGGTCCCCCTGCACACTTGTGGGACACTCCATCTGCCCCACCATCAAAGTGTTTACGAGCCATGCCTGGTACCTTGAGGTATGTAGAAAAAACATTTAAAGCTGTGTCTATGACCAAATCACTGATTCTCCGAATCGGCATCCAATCTTCGGATTCAGATTTGGCCAAATCAAATTGGGACAGTGAGCCAAATCAACGAATCGAATCACTGTCTCCAATTCAGGACGAATACGAATTGAGTACAGCCCGTTTTGCACACCCCTACTATACATGTGCATCAAGGGAGATCTGACACTGTAATTACAGTGCATTGGAGCAAACCTGGTTAATCGAGTCTGCTGGAGCATGGCAGTTACCACACTCCAGCAGACTCCAGCGTCATGTGTATCAGCGTCCCTGTGCTGAAAAATGGCAGTGGGGGTGTTTTAACTGAAGTTCATTCAACAAGCTTTAGCTAAAATGCCCCCTCCAGCATTTTACAGTGTGGGAACACTGATACAGGTGACACTCTGGGTTCTTTAATTAAAAAAGCTCTTGTAGCCACTCTGAAGTGCCTCCGTTCCCACCTCCCGGAGCATGTGTATAAACACCCTTAATGACTTTACTTTTTACCAAAATGTGTTTTTTGACTGCAAACTGTGTTTTACTTTGCAGAAGAGGAGGTGGAAATTAATTTCTCATTGCATTGATGTAAAATTTAAAAAAACACAATATGCCTGAAGAAGGGTGTTTGTACCCGAAAGCTTGCAAAAAACAATTTTTCTAACTATTTAGTTGGTCTAATGAAAGATACCACATTTACCCAAAGAACCTTGTCTGCCTATGTCCTTAGACCAAAATGGCTACAGCCAACAGCTCAGAAAAGCCGTAATACTTTCATCCTTAGCAGGATGTTAGATGAATACTCCTAAAGAAGCGCATGGAGTCTATATTAAGAAGACTTGAGTGTTTGATTACAATTGGTGGGAAAATATACAGGTAACATCATTCTGCCCACCAGAGGGCTCTCATAGGTCCAAAGAAACAGAGTGAGAGTAGTAGTAAAGTTTTAAAACTTTAAAGTAAAATAAGTTTTAAAACTTATAAATGCATTTTTTCTAGGTATTTAAATGTGCCTGTACCAAGCTGCCCAGAAATGTTGGTCTGATTTTATTTTTGTAAGTCCCTAAACCATGCACAAAATGTTGGTGAAAGTAAACATGAAGCAAAGCACCCACCCCAGCATTTATCTCGACTTACATTTTACTTGCACCCACATCATGCAACAGCCACCAGGCTTATAGAGTGCCTCAAAAGACATAATTAAAGGGGACACCAAGGCTTTGTGGATCAAAACTAGTGATTTAAAACCCCTTAAGAATTTGAGTTACAACAGTTTTTATAGAGTTTTGGGCTTTTGTTGCTAAAGTTTTTTTGAACTGGCTATAGTGACTAGGAAATTTTCAGGGCTGTCTGCATATCTTGCAGAAGCCAGTTGATAGCTTCAGATCAAATTCTTCCTAAAAAAGAACTTAGTAAAAATCAAATTTCCTTTATTCCTTTGCTCTTTCCGTTAAAGTGCGGCAAACAAAAAATATTTCTTTATGCTTTTCTGTGCAAGTAAGACTCCCCTTACAAGGGTGTATTTATATACTGCATTTACACAGTTGGTCTGTCCAGAAGAAGACAGAATAGAGATTTTAAGGCTTCAGGCACTTGCATGTTGTTCCAGAAATGACTAGTGTAGTGCATTAACTTTAAATGATCTGGGGTCCCTGTAGCTGTCCAGACATGAAGTAATTTGTTTATCTGCCCATAATCTTAAAAGATAATAGTCCAAGGGCCAAAGTTCGTAATCCAAGCAGATGAATGAGATGGACAGAAAGAAGAAAAGAAGTAATGTATCCATTTTTAAAGAGGGAAAAGTGAGGTCCGGAGAAATTAGCGATATTTTCAGAAGTGCCAGTGTTTCTTAGTATGATGTTCAATGAGACTTAGTCTTTTATGTGTCCAAAGCATTTGTAAAAATGTTACCTTAAGGGACTTGCCCAAGATGGAAGGCTGTGGCAGAGATGGGCATGGAACCTGGAACTCCCAGTGCCATTTTTTTTGCAGTCTCACCACAGAGCCATCCTTCTTTTCTTTAAAGCCTTATCTCCAGTGTAGCCCCATCTTTCCTTTATTCCCTGGAGATTATTTTAAAGCAGCAGACCATAAAATACTTTTAAAGCATAGTCTCCTGTCCTGCAGATGCATGTTCTGCTTACTATTATTTATTATCTTAATACTGTTCATAAAATTCCTTTATTTTGTCCCAGGTGTTGTATGAACTTCCCACAAACACACAGTGGTGCTTTGACATTCAGTGGTGTCCCAGAAACCCTGCTGTCCTTTCAGCAGCTTCTTTTGATGGGCGGATCAGCATTTACTCCATCATGGGAGGAAGCACAGACGGTTTGAGGCAAAAGCAGGTAGACAAGGTACTGAAAAGTATTAAGTTATGCATGTGAAGTTGCAGAGGAAAATGATGCCCTGCATATGCCAGAATTTTTAAATGGCCAAAGGATAGAAACCAGTGTAATGAAGAAGCCTGTTGAATGCAAGTGATTTCTTTTTTTTTTTTATTTTAATTTGGCAGGCAGTGTCCAATTACTTTCTTTCTCTTTAAAGCTCTCCTCCTCCTTTGGAAATCTTGATCCATTTGGTACAGGGCAGCCCCTCCCACCATTGCAGCTTCCACAGCAGACAACTCCACAAAGCAGTGTTCTACCATTAAAGAAGCCACCCAAGTGGATCCGACGACCTGTGGGTGCATCATTTTCAGTAAGTGTGGGATCTTCTTTGCAGATTACAGGCTGGACTCAGTTGACTTTGCAGTAACTTTTCTAATACACTCTGTATAAAGAGTTGAGCAGAGATGTGAAATTCAGTCTTGTGGTCCATATTAGTATAATAAAGCTTCACTAATTTACAGTAATGCCTGGGAGGTCTACTGTGGATTACCACATTTTAAAGCTTGATTGACAGCCAAGTGAACAAAATTTACAAAATAATTGTTAATACAAGCCAGTGCATCACCACGGACTTTTTGTTTATACACTTTAATATGCCTGCTTTAGTTTTCTGATGCTTGTTTTAGTACGTACACTGTCTGCTTAGTAAGAGTAGTGGAGACCTCTCTGCATTTTGCTGTTCTTTGAGTCTCTGAGGCTGCTAAATTTCTTAAGGATTATCAAAATCACAGATTAGCCAGGTGAGATTCACCTAGGTTCTCCTGTCCATCTGAACCATCTTTTCTTTGACTGTAACTTTTGAAAATAAGTAAACAGTCCAGACTTTTGTTTTAATGAAAGGAAGACTACCATGATTTCTTGTATATATCCTGCACCTTTTTCCCTCAAAACCAGCTGGGCAAAATTGGAGGGCACATTATATGTGAGGAAAAGGGATCCTCATGGGTTTGGAAATTTAAAGGGGGGCTGCAGTTGGGTGGTGGCAGTGTTAATTGTGGTGACTCTGGGAGCCATGGGAATTAATGCTGCCACTGTTCCTATTACCGCACCCTCCTGCTGCCAAATTTCTAGATCTCTGGGAAGCCCGCTGCCCCAGCCGCAAGCTGGATTGAGCTGGCACGTGGAATGGTCTGCAGCTAGATCTGGCACACTGCATCCAACCCCTCACTGGCTCTGGAACCATGTGTTGGATCAGACCCAGTGCACTGTCTGGAACTGTGCGTTGACTGTGGAGCTGTGTACTGGTTTGGACTCAGCATGTAACTTCAGAGGCAGAGTGTGGTCCTGGACTTGGCACATGGCTCCAGAGTCAACATGCAGGGTCAGACCCAACATGTGGTTCTGGAGCCAGCAGATGGCCCAGGACCTGGCCTGAGGTCCCAGACTCGATGCACTGGGTCTGACCCAGCACATAGTTCCAGAGTCAGCCTGCGGAATCCAACTCTGCATGTGACCGTAGCCCCAGCACCCTGGGTTAGTCTGTGGGCCCCATCTGGCACTCGAGTTTGACACCAGGCTTGGTTCCCTAGCTGCTGCTACTTATGTCAGATCTCTTTACTTCAGACTTCCCTTCAAAATCCAGGTGCATACTATACACAGGGGTGTGCTTTTTTTTTGGTTGAGAAAATATAGTTATCAGACTTTTGCTCTGTCAGTGTTAAATTAACTCAAAATAGATATCTATGCCAAAATACTGATCTATTCTCAGCACTACGTACATACTTACTTGGTAGCTGATACCTTAATGTGAAATTTGACCTCTGCAATAGGCTATAATTTGTGCTGTTTTAGAAGTGATTCACATACTTGTTTATTCCCATTACCTCATCCTGGTTATTTGATAGCCAACTTTGAGGTTGTCTTTTGTGGGTAATTTTTGCCTTTAATTATGCTGGCTTTTGCACCACTTGTATCAATGCATGTAGGCTCTTGTTCTACATAAAGCTGTAAACAGTTAAAATTTTTATTTCTTTCTTTCACGGCTGTTCAGATCTTGGCATTTTCTTTTCTACTTTTACTTCTGCCTATATTTTATTTATTAATTATATCTCAATATTTTTTCGGTACCTCGTATCATGCCTTATTTATGTATGTGTATACATAAAGTTTTTATTTCACAATTGTTATAAAAGCACCAAAGAACCCAACCAAAATCAGAGCCTCATCATGCTAAATATTGTAGAACTACATATAGTGGCTGTTTTTGGGAGCTTATAAACCAGGGTTAGGCAACCCCTGGCATGGGTGCCAGAGTGTGGCATGTGAAGGAATTTTGTTTGGCATATGTACCTCAGGGTGGCCAAGAAGGAAGGGGCTGTCACTGTGCTGCCACAAGGACCAGGCCCCTTGTTTTTCTCCCACCATCTGCCAGTGGTGTGCCAACATCTTACAAGTTGAGGTTGCTGGTATTTTTGGCACTCTACCCAAAAACATTGTCAACTGCTGTTGTAAGCTGTGTGCCTCATCTGAGAGGCACTTGAATAACTTTACTCATGAAGGTGATCCCGTTGAACTCAGTGGAAGTACTCGTATGTGTACACATTTGAAAGACCAGAACCTCAAATAAAACATACATATTCTCTCTCTCTCTTTCTCTGTCTGTCTGTCTGTCCATACACACACAAATTCTGTGTGTGTACATGTGTGTTTCCAATGTATGTGTACATATATATTGTAGATAAAATGGGTCTATTTATATGTATGTGGTGATATATAACTGCACTGTGTAATGCATGGTGCATTGTTTATTCAATTACAGTTCGGAGGGAAGCTGGTTACATTTGAGAATACAAAGTCCCAGCAGCAGCAAGGAGCTGAGCAGCCACCACACCACCATGTGTATGTGAGCCAGGTTGTCACTGAGAAGGAGTTTTTGAGCCGCTCAAATCAGCTGCAGGAAGCTGTGCAGTCCGAAGGATTTGTCAGCTACTGTCAAAAAAAAATGGAAGTGGCTCAGACAGATTTTGAGAAAAATGTGTGGGCCTTCTTAAAGGTAACAGTTGTCTGACAGTTTAAATTACAAAAATATTTCTACCTGTGCTTGCGGAATTATGGTACAGAAAACACTATGTAAAGATAATGGGGGAACTTTCACTTCGGTCTGTGGAATAGTTAGACTGAAAATTGCATCTAAGAAGCCATCTCTTGGAAGATGTTCTAGCAAAAGTAAAGACCTACAAACTTTTGTAAAGGTTTGGCCTGGCACCTTGTACCTCTTGTACCTCTTTCTATTAGGGAAAATGACTAAAGATCTTAGGTTTACCATTTGGTACAGGAAGATGTCATCTTGATGATTAGTTATAACACTTTATTTTCTCCACATAAGGAATCGGTGGAGAATTGTTAACTGTTTGACTGAGTCCGCACACTGTATGTAGCTACTCAAATGCCCAGATTCCACTTTAAATTGTCTTTTTTAGTATGTTTTGTTTAAAGTCCATGATCATTAATTTTCAATAAGTAATTATCTAGATCAGTTGAAAGTACAGTGTGGAAGATAAAACCAGGAATTAAAATAGGCTTCTTTTAACTTTTGGGGTTTTGTTTTTTTTTTTAAAAGGTAAATTTTGAAGAAGATTCTCGTGTCAAGTACCTTGAACTCTTGGGGTACAGGAAAGATGATCTAGGAAAGAAGGTAAATGTGTTTGAAAATTGTCATGTATTTGTGCTGAAGGAATTGTACTGACTGTACAGCTTGTAAATCTGAAAAAAACGGTAGAGAGTGTCATTTGGGTGTAGGACTAGAAGGGCATAAATGGTCAGAGTGCAGGCTGTAATGCAATTATTACCTTCTAGGTTGTCCCCTCAGGTTCTTTAAATACAGCTCACTTGAAGAAACACCAGCAATATGCTCACTGCTCAAGAAGACACAAAAAAAATCCGACCTCTACTCTTGAAATACGATGTAAATAATAAACCATATAAAATCCCCAGGAGATCCAGAGGATGTTTCTTTGTAGAGCTTATTATTTCCAAGGCAGAATTCTTATGCTGTATATTCTCTTGGTGTTGGCACTCCAGCTGAGCAATTCTAAAGGAGTTTGAGGGATTTAGATGCACATCTTTAACCTCAGTTGTCTAGTTGTTTAGACTGCCTTGAAATTTTCAGTCTGGTTCTTTTAACTAGTGATATGAGTTACAGAATTGCATCTCTATATATGTGAGCCCCAGTTTAAAGAACAGTTGAGCACATTCACTGTTTATTTAACTAGTTTTAAATACTAAGATATTCCTTTTGGAACTTAGACAGAAAGTGGGACAGGTGTTACCTTATAAACTAACTGCTTCAGAGAGGCTACAGCAGGGGTGGGCAAAACATAGCCCGCAGGCTGGATCCGGCCTGCCAGGCAATTCTGTTTGGCCTGCAGTACCCCTAAAAATGTAGAAAATTAATATTTATTGGCCCCTGGCTGACTGTCAAAGATGACAGGAGCTGAGGGCAGTAGGACCCAGGGGAAGCCATGACAGGACCCTGTAACAGGAAGGCTCACCTGGCCCTTCCTAGCCCTGGGGGATGTTCCCTCTAAGGCACACTGGTCCGTGAGCGCGCTGCCTCGGTCTGTGAGCATGCCCCCTCAGTCCAGTGTGGGACACTTACTGAAGGGGGCTGAGGGCTGGGGCCAGAGGCCAGATGCTGGAGCCGGGAGCCAAGGGCTGGGACCAGAGGCTGGAGCCAAGGAGCTGGAGCTGAGGCTGGAGGCTGGCATCAGGGGCTGGTGGCTGGAGCCGGGGACCAAAGGCTGGAGCTGGAGCCTGGTGCAAGCTCCCCAGCTCCAGGGAAGTGCTGTGCTCCCCCGCATCAGGGCCAGGGGGTGGAGCACTTCCCTGGAGCCGGTGGAGCCCACACCAGCCTCCATGCCTGCCTTGCCTCACCTTGGGGAGGAGCCACTGCCTGCCCCAGTGAGGCTCCACCGGCTCCAGGACACTGGTTCGCTCCCTGGCCCTGATACCATGTGCCTCCTCACTCCCCGAGGCGATGTGGGGGAGCGGAGCAGCGTCCCAGAGCTGGCAGAGCCTCACTCGGGACAGGCAGTGGCTCCTCCTCAAGGTGAGGCAAGGCTGGGATAGAGGCTTGCATGAGCGGCTAGCATGGGCTCTGCTGGCTCCAGTGAAGTGCTCCACTCCCTGGCCCTGATGTGGGGGAGCGGAGCACTTCCCCGGAGCCAGCGGAGCCTGTGTTGGCTCCCGCCCCATCCTCTCCTGGTGCGTGGCCTTGAAAAGGCTCTGCACAGCCACACTTTTAGTTGTGCGTGACTGCACACACATGCACCTTAGAGGGAATGTTGGTAGTGGTCCCTCCCCCTTGCTGCCACTGGGCAGTTTTTGTGCTAGGCTGTGGTGTGGTGTGGCTCCTTCACTGCCACCTGTGAGCTGCCCTGCAGCTCCACACTGTCACTGCTGCCATACCAGGCAGCCCAGAGGCAGTGGTGAAGGAGCTGCAGGGCAGGCCAGCATAGCGTGGGCTCTGGACAGCCACAGCAAAAACTGCCCAGTGGTAGCAAGGCGAAGGGGCCGCTTTTCCCTGTGTCAAGCAGCAGTTTCTGCCCAACTGCTGCTCAACCCCAATGGGTGAGCCCGGAGCTGGCATGGGGCGCACAGGGTCGCAGCTGCATGCTTTGCTCCTCGCTGCATGCCCAGGGGCAGTAGGACATGCCATGGCTGGGCTGTGCAGAGCAGGTGTGGAGCCTGCTGGGGCTGTGTACTGTTGGTGGTGGCAGGGAGGCTGCAGGACGTGGGCTCTGAGCTGTTGCGAGGTGGGTGCAGGTGCTGACCAGCTCAGGGAAGCATGCGCAGGGGGTTTCCATGTACACCAGACATATCCTCAAACCCTTCCCACAAACCCCACAGATACACCCTCCCCCACATGCTCCACAAATACCGTACCCATCCACACATCCCCACAAATTTCCCATACCCACACACCTATACCCCCAATACCCCTGCACACCCACAAACACTATACAAGAGTAAGACTGCATTTTGAGCTATTATACAATCAATTCTACATATATAGCACAAACACACAAATCGGGACAAATATATTTATTTTAAATTAAATTAAAATCTATTATTTTGGTTTTTTGATTTTTAGTATATAATTTGTTTTTTTTTCCTCCATTCTGAGATGGCAGACTGTCTTCCCCAAAGGAGTACTTCCAGGGGCAAGGGGAGGGACTTCTGACGGCAAAGGTCAGAGGTTAGGGGCAGGACTTGCGGTCCCAAGATGACAACCAGGGGGCATGGTACCTGTCAAGGGGCAAGCTACCCATGTGGCTTTTGGCAGCTTGCCAAAATTTGGTAAGCAGCCCTCCACCCAAAATAATTGCTCGCCCCTGGGCTACAGCCTATTTTATCAGATGCTATGAATGGACTTGCAGAGAGAAGGGGTACTAAAATAGAAAGGAATAAAGTAATTTACTTAAAAAGGTTATGGAAAGGAGGGGTCTGAAGAGGTCAAAAGAGAAACAATTAACCCACTGAGGGACATAGGGGTTTATAAAGCTAGTCCAAGGAATGGGACACAAATCTGGAGTCTCTCCTGAGATTATACTTAACACAATCCAGTCTGCAGATGATTTCTTGTTCTGCAATTTTGTGTTCAAATTGGTTTTTAAAGTTGTTTAAGGACAGCCACTCTGAGGTCAGCAATGAAATGTCCAGGGGGGTTAAAGTATTCTGTCACAGGCTTTTTGTGTCTTTCTAGAACTGGTCTCAGATCAGTGTCCGTTCATTATTTCACCTAGGGATTGCCCTGTCTGTCCAATACAGACGGCAGAGGGGCACTGTAAACATGTGATGGCAATATGATGTTGGTAAGGAGCAGATGAATGAACTCCAGATGTTATCCTTGGTCCAGTCATGATGTGGTCTGTTTTGATGAGGGGCCACAACTGCCCACCTGGGCTTATAGCAAGGTTGGTTGGCTTGGTGAGCTGCTGTTTGAGATTGGAGGGGGCGGCCTATGAACCAGGACAGGAATATCCCGAAGTGCTGCCTTGATAATGGTCATCAGTTTCTGGGAGGGGTTGGAGGTCCTTCAGTGATGTGTTCAAGCTGGGGCCTGTAGGTGACAAGTAACAGCAGAACCTCTTTTTGGAACTTGGTGGCAACTTTAGGAAAGAAAAAGTAATAAAAATCATAACTGCGTTCAGAAAGGGAGGAGGTTTCCCTTGGTTTGCAATTGGCATCTTGAGTTATTTAGGACCACTTCACTTCTTTCTAACCTAAAAACATATCCTGCTTTTGGAGTGATGAAGTTGTTTGGTCTTCAGAAACAAGATCTGCCTAAGTAAGATAAGGGGATGACGTTTGCAAACCCACAATTTTGCATTCTTGTTTTTAAAACTGAAGCTCATATATTTTACTAAGAGAATATAAAACTGTTTAGAATTTTAAAAAGTACTGGAATATGTGCCAGTATTGTACATCTTTAGATTTAGTGATATCTGTATAGACTGTGCAATTTTTAAACTACAGTGAAATAGAACTTGACTGATTTTTCAGGTGAATTTTTTTGTTCTGAAATGTGAAATGACTCCACTGTATCTATACTTTGCATCTTTGTATTCTATAGAAGAAAATTCTCGGTATCTTCTGTGCCTTTGTGCCCTAGGAACCCTTAAAATTTGATGTGCCTTTGTGGGCTGGCTCTTCAAGCCATTATCATACTTCCCTAATGCTGTATGTTCTGTGAAGTTTTCCTTTTGCCCATAAAATCTCCTGGATTTCTTCCTTTAGTTTGGACTAAATTGGTTCAGTCATTTTACTCATTGTAATCTGCATTCTAGCCAAATGTTGAAGTATGAGTCTATTCCAGAAAGTAACTCCATAAAATTACAATGCGATTTCAAGGAAACATGACTGTCTCAGCAGATTTCCCTTGAAACATTTTTCGATTCCAAATAAAACATGAGTTTTCCTAACACCTTATCCTTCAATCCTGTTATGCAGGTCAAATGGCATTGTAATGAGAAATGCCCATTCTGTAAGGTCTGATTGCAGTCTGAAAGTCCAGATGAATTTTTTCTGGCTTCTGCACTACCAGGGAATTGAGACTTAGCACTCAGAGCCTTGCTTACAACTTTATTAATTATGCATAATCCAAATTAGAATCCATCTCACCTTCCACAGTTCAGTTGCATATCCACTGCTTACAAGAACCAAAAGTAATACATATGTATTGGTAAAGTGACATGAAATACTGAACTGCATTATAAGCCTATATATGAGACAAATATTTGTTGAGCAAGAAGAAAGTGTTTTTCATAGCAAATTTTCAGCCATAATTGCCCTTTGAACTGAATCCATGTTTTCTGTTCTATTGATACAACAAAAAGTGGCTTGTCTTTCTTTAGAGTTAACAACTTCTTCAAAATGAAGACATATGAATCTCAACTTATTTTTAGCTTCCTTACCTTACCATAAATACCAAAAGGACAACTGCCTTAAGATTGTCAGAATAAAGTTCTAGTAGCATGCTGCTTTATTTTATTCTTTTTTCAGCTAGCACTTTGGTCAGCCCCTGGGAACTTCTAAAATATCACTTTTCATTACTGTATTGGTAGTAACCTGAAGGCAAAAAACACTGGTCCGGCATAAAATATTTGCATACTGAACTCAGTTTCTGATCTAGAACAACATTTAGGGCTAATGTTGAGCCTATAAAGCTAAAAAAAAAAATAGATGACATTAGTGATACTAGAAAATCCATGCTGCCCATCCATGCTAACATCCATGGACTGATGTTATCTTAAATTTTAACTTTATATATCTCTATATTAAGGTGAGATTTTTCAAAGGGAATCCTGGGAATTAGACAGACGATTCACATTGCAAAAAAATGTAATTGTAAGGCCTCATCCATGCTGTGGTTGAAACCATCCCGGCACAGCCGCTGCTAAAATATGATTGCTGATGGTACAGTTTCACTAATCACTATATACACTTTTATAGACTATAGACACTATAGATATATATTTTTAGATATTCTGCAGTATTATTATTATCAGTGTTCATACTGTGGTAACACCCAGAAACCTCAGACAAGTTTGGGCCCTATTATGCTAAAAATATCATTGAAATACAATTTTATGCCTCAAAGAAGTCAAAGTTGCAAAAGGGAAAACTTCTATAGTCAAGCTTATGGTAGCAATAAGTTCTATCAAAGGTTGTTTAGCAGTGTGGATTTTCTAATGCCATTAATATTTTTCTAGTTTTGTAGTTGGGCATGCTCCCTAAATACTGTTCTGGATAAGAAACTGAGTTCAGCGTGCAGATATTTCAGTGGGTTTTCAGGTAAATTTTTCTCCAGGCTGATAAAAGAAAATTCCAGCATGATTTTCATTGTTTTGCAAACTTAGTATTAGCTGCATCCCCAGTTTTGCTGTTTCCTGAGCTATGAGAGGTTAATTCTTATGAACACACCCCTTAACATAAAAAGACTTTTTACTGACAAGTCTTAATTATTTTTAGATTACTTCTGCTCTGAATAGAGAGCGTCTAGCAGATGGTGAGCAAGAAGAGGTAAGCAAAGAAGAGGTAAGCAAAGAGCAATAGAAATGTTTGTTTTAATTCTGGTTTAGCTCAGTAGTTGGCCCAGATTATATGTATGCTGATGTAGATTTAATTAAGGCATCTTTTCATATATTTTTTTTAAACTGAAATTTTTGCTATGTAAATTTCACTATCTATTTTTTTCTATCATCCAGTTAGTGGTTAAGATTGTGTTTATTTTATGATCCCTGTCTGCCTTGGGAGAGATTCATTTTGACATGAGGCTTTCTCTGCTCTGCCATGTTGATGCATTGGTTAATTTCTGCTACAGAGTTTTATGTTGCCTCTGAGAGTAGGACAACTTCATTGACTTCATAGATAGCAAAGGACACCTTTGCAGGCACCAAATTGTTAACAAAAAGGACTGCAACAGAAACTGACTTCTGTTGTATGGCCTCCCTTTGCTGGTCTGAGGGGAACCACAGCATCTTTGAAACCACAGAACGAATAGCCATCTCCTTAACTAGTCCAAATCTAAGCAGCTCTTCTCCCTGCATTCCCACTTTCCACAAGTCGCATTTGTTGTAATCCAGTTTTTATCTACTTTTAAACCTACTAAAAATGAAGGGTGATGCCCTGTGACTACATCTAGTTAAAAGTAGTAACTCACGATAGTGGGAGGTTGGAGGAAAAATGTAGTTGTGTTTGTGTAAGCCCTCATTGCTCCCAAGATGGACAGCAGGGAGAATATTGCCCTGAGCATTTAGAATAAAGTAGGTGGCGAAGGGAGCTCTGGATAGAATAATGATGTAGAGGTCATGTTGCTAGTGCAGGCTAGGTTCAGGTGTGAGAGGAGGAAGGGATTGCATCAGCAGTCAGCACACTATGCTGCTGTCGAAGGGAGCATTGTGGCCTGCAGAGTATACATTGCTGTACTTGACTTGTAGGGGCTTGAGGGAGTTCATTAAGATATAGCAGAAGATCTTCTAGCTCAGTTCTCCTGTATACAGTATAGCCATGGATATGGTCTGATGGTTTCATTTTCACTGGCTAACTCTGAGATTCCTGGAGGAATGATTTGCATTGTTCTCACATCACTTAATTGCTTTGGTCTGTAGCAGCAATGAAATGTGCCCTTAACTTGCTGCATTCTCTGTCAGATTTCTTCTTGCTCTCTGTCTTGCCTGTTACAAACATACCTCATCATTAGAGTGACTCAGGCTATTCCCATCAAAATTTTTCAAATTGAAGAAAAAGCCTACAGGTAGCTAATTTAAAAACTGATAACGGAAGTGTATGCGTTTTATTAATTTATTTCCCCTTGCAGCTGGCAGATTAATCCTGAATGTCAGTGGAGATTATGGTTGCCAGCCCAAAATCATTTATTTATTTATCCTGACAATCTGCAAACTTCATGTTGACAGCCACACTTTTTTATTGATATGTTTTACATAATGTAAATGTAGCCCTTCTGCCAGGCCCTGGACTAGGGTCAGGTTCAAACTTTAGTATTTTAACACCAACCATAGTTAAAAATTTTAGTTGTCAGTAAAAAGCTTGTAGATTGTCAGTAAAAAGAATAAAAATAATTCTCAGCTTGGCAACCCTGCTTGACTGCAGAAATGGTTTGACACTATAGTGGCCCCACCCCAAGGGTTCTCCACTCATCCCCATACCTTGACACCCCTGACTGCACCCTACCCTATGCTGCAACCTCCCCTCCCCCAGCCAACCCTACTCCCCCTTTCTCAGCACAGGCCTCCAAAGAAGTACTGCTGTCTGCTTACATGTGACCCAGTGGTACAGGCAAGTGGCTGAATGTGGCAGCAACAGCACATGACTAGGAGGGAGGAAGTTACAGGCTTCAAAGTCCTGAAAGAGTGCTTTCTTCAGGTGCTGCACGCCCACTCATATACCAGGTGCATCAAGGCTTACCTCCACTCTTATTTTGGGTAAAGTTCAATCAAGCTCAGGGTTTCTTAGTTTTTTTTTTACAGATATTTCCATTTTGTAATCAACTTTACAGTCAGGCATTTCTAAGCTTGTTCTTTAGGGATTGTCCATACATTTATGGGTAGTTGGCAATCTCAGTCATGGTGCTTTTTTATATGCATTCTTAAACATTTTTGTTTCTTAACTTCTTCTTCCCGCTGTCGTGATAACTTCTCCAAACGTCATCTTCTATTCTTTGCATAAGGCTCCTAAAGAATATGACCAGTTAGTACTAAATGACAGTGAAGAAAGTCACACCACTGAGGAGCAGTTCCTGGGAGAGGTATGCATTCCCTCTGTATTAACCATTTTGAGCGTTCATTCATCCAACTACAGGGATGTAGGATGTAGCCATGTTGCTCTAAGGACATAAGCAGACAAAGTTCTTTGGGTAAATCTGACATCTTTTATTAAACCAAAATCAAATAGTTGGAAAAAATTTTCCAACTCAAATAGTTGGAAAAGTTTCCATCCAGGAAGAGCACACACCAACTGCAGATGCTTCCTCACTCAGCCTGACAAAGGGTTTTTAAACTCAAAAGCTTGATAAGAAGAATTTTCCAACTATTCGAGGTGGTCTAATAAAAGATATCAGATTTACCCGAAGAACCTTGTCTGCCCTCATCCAACTACTACATTTAACAATTTACTTCCTTTTTAATGCCTCTTTCTTATGCTTTCTTATGGGTACATGCTGTGGGTATATATAATAATAATAAATATATTGCATAATAAGTGCAAAGCTGTATTGGGTGAAATCCTAGTGCTAGTGAAGTTGATTGGAGTTCTGTCATTAACTCCTGTGGGGCTGAGATTTTGCTAATAGTGTATATGTTCATTTTGGTGGGAGTGGATTGATTGGCTTACTTCAGTAGCACAGTTGGCATAACCTTGCATACTTCAGTCAACCAGTTTTCACCCTCTAGCATTTATTAAACATACACAAAGTTTTGGGCTGTCATTTCACTTGATCTAGTCCTTTTCTTCAGTTTTGCTCCCTTCCTCATTTCCTTCTCTTGTCTTTCTTTTTTCTCTCCCTGCTGTTTGTCTAGAATGAAACTACCAGCTGCAAAACCCCTTGATTATTCCAAATTATACAGAAGAGAGTGAAACAGTTTAGGAATGCCTATTCCCAGTCATCTCAGTAATCAGTATGACAGAGAGAGAGCCCTTATTGCTCTTGAGTGTGGCACTAATTAAATTGGCCAAATTCTTCTACAGCTTGTTTTGTGGGTATTCATTCTGGTAATGCAGGTAGTTTGCTACACAGCTAAAATTCATTCTGGGCACATCATACCCAGACCACCCATTTTTGTTACTCTGGCCAAGTGAACTACTAATATTTTTAGTGCCATTTTTAAAGTACACTACAGAGAAAAGGTGTGGTCTTTAATTTGGCTGGCTAATTCTTGTTAGCTATATAAGTTAAACTAGCAGTGAAGATGAGAGAGTCTGTTTTAACTCTGTTGTAGCCACTTGAATTCAGCTCCAGGCTTCTGGATGAGGCTGAATTAGTTTTAGCAAAACTTTATCTTCTTAATTATTTAAGAACATGCCCTTTTTTACAGACTAGACAAACTTAGGATATAAGTGTTGAATTCTGGCTAATAGCTTGTAAGAGTAACAGTATTAAATTACTTTGATTTCCTCTAACTGCCCAGTAAGGTCTATATATGCCTGTCATTTGAAATTCTAAATATTTTATTGTATTTTATTAAACCCTTAATGGAAAAAAATAATGATTACATTACATAGCCTCTGCTGAATTATGAAGCTATGATTGACTTACAAGTTAATGTTTTCTGTAGAAGAAGATTTAAATCAAGCACAGCATTAGCTAACAGTGAGGTGTTTGTATGATGGTAGTAGTAAATATTTGAGATTTGGCCCCAAGTCAGTGCTAACACATCAGAGTGTTCCGTAACCACTGTTCCATCCTTAAAACCAAATATTAAATTTAATTTTTCACCAAAACCCCCCCAATCCAAAACAAAAATCCTCTATTTTTTTTGTCTTAATTTCACACCTGTCTTCTTCCCTAAAGCAGTTTTTCCATAGTATGTTTTCACTGTTACATCCCTGCATTCATTTCTTTGTTTTGCAAATAAGATATAGGGGAGGGAGGGATTGGCCATGGAACAGGTTGTATGCATAGGTTTGAGTGATACTCTAAAGCAGTGGTTCTTAACTGGAGTGATGCAAGACTCCATGAGGGGTGCTGACACAGGTGCTGCCATTGCTGTGGTGGCCAGAAAAGTCTAACTTGTATGCAGGGCTGCAGTGCGTGTGCACTTTCTGAATTAGGGTTCTCTGCTTATGCTAAAACAGGGAGAAAAGCCGGTTTGTACTCTGGCCCTTCCTGGTTCCACTGCCTGGCACGCTTCTCCCAGAAATATGTGCTGCCCCTGTTATGAAGAGAGATTGTGCAAGGTTGGACTGGGAAGTAGGCAGTACAAGTCAGCTCTCTTGCTTACTTTAGGGTTAAAAGAGAACCCTAATGCAGGAGGAGTTTGCACATGCCACAGCCCTTTCCAGTCTGAATGTGCAGCAGGCACATGGGGCAGTTTTACTTGACTGAGGCTATAGTAGCACCCAGTTGAGAACCACTGAAGCAAGTTGAGCTCAACAGTGGTTTTCAGTTGGCGTTGTCACTGCATTGAAAAGAAAAGTGATGGAGGAGTGTCATGACTGAAAAAATCAAGAACCACTGCTCTAAAAATCTGGAGGACTATTTGAAGAGAATTTCACTAGGGATTATGCATTTCTTAGATGGGTTTTGTTTAAATTCCAGAATTAGGATAAAAAGCTTCTGGATAGATGTGTTCCGCTGTCTTATTAAAATCTCACACAGGACTCTTCTGCAAGACACTGAACATTTTTGCCTTTATCTAACAAAGCCCTTCAAGCATGAGAGCAGTCCAGTTGATTTCAGTGTCCAAAGTTAAGCTTGAGTGCTTTGAGGGGATGGGTCAGCGTGCCCAATATCTTACAAGAATGAGCAGTACAGTGTCTCCCTGTAGTAAAGTTGAGTGAAAGCTGAGTAGCATTAGTGCAGAGATTAGCATTTTTTTCTTGGTGAAACTGCTTATTTAAAAACAGTACACACCAACCGGATCCATTTTGCCAGAGCAGTTAGATGCCTGGGTGCTGTCTCCTCTGAGACCTTCAGCCAGTGACTTTCCTTTTTTGTTTTCTGTTTCTGCAAGATGCAACTAGTTTGGTCACACACTTCACAGTGAGCGTGGGAAGATTAATGGGTTAATGTTTTTAAACTACGTTTTTGTTTTATTGTTCTGTGTAGCATGCACAGAAATGCCAGACACTTTTTTTTTTATTCAAATACTGTTGCTTATAGGACCCAATTCTCTTCCACCTGTTGGGTGTCTAAATGGACTTGGACATCTAGTATGATTCTTTTCCACCCTGCTCGGGTCCCAAAAATCCATTAATGTATTTACTTTTGTAAAAACTGCCAAATTGCCCTTAAGTTTAAGTCACAAAACAATAGCAAGGAGGAAGAATTACTCATCTTTTATATTAACAACTTTACAGACTTGAGCAAGTTGGACTAGAAGTGCATGTAGGTGTCTAAGTCTATTTGTGTTGGTATATTTAGATGCCTAGTAAGTGGAATAGGAACTGGTTTTTCACATCTAAATATATGCATATGCTTAAATAGGTCAGTCCCCTTTGAAATGAGCCCCTGGTTTAGTGTTTTTCCCACACTTTTATCTTGTTTTAAGAGTGCCCAGCCGTGGTCTGTCAGCACTTTGTGTTTATTTTTGTACATTTGCATAGTTAGGTAGATCATTAAGGGCACTTGGGGCTTTGCTGTTGTGTTCAGGGATTTGCTTTGTAGAAGTACCAGGGGTAAGTTAATTACACCAAGTTGAAACATTATTATAATAAATGCCAACAATGACAGTGTTTTTTTGTTTGAAGTTAATGGCCTCTTAGGAGAATGGCAGTAGGAAAGCATACTGTGTCCTGGAGTACAGAGTGTGCGTCTTCAAACTTGACTATGTAGTGATATTGTTTACATAACCTAAAGAAAATGCACTCTTTTGTTCTAATAGAGTACCAAAGAGACTAAACAGGAGACTGAAGATCTGACATCTGCAAAAGAAACATTTAACATCTCTGTCAATGGCGGTAAAAAAAAATTGTGTTATAAATTTCATGATACTTGCAGCTATTTTGTTTTTTACTAACTGAGCTGTAAAAATTGTAGCATTTACCTAAATTTACTTTATAAGGAGCATTCTGTGCTGACTGTCAGAAAGTCTAATATGATTATGACTTCCCTTATTGTCTCTGTACCAGACATTTTAATTTCTTGCACTGCTATTACAACTTCTGTGTACCTGTCTCAAAGTGCTTCATAAAACCTTTTTGCTCAAGTGAGGAACTAGGAAGAGCTCACTTTTCCCCAATGTTGAAATGCATTCCCCTCTTGAGTGATTTATGGAATCTTTTCAACAGCAGAAAATGCAGCACAGCATATATATTTGCATACCGCACACCCTAGATAAGACATGCACCATGACAAGAGATTTTTCCTTGAAAAAGGTAGAGGAAGTGGGCAATCTTACCTCTGTAGGGGCTGGGATGAGCATAGAGTCCTCTCATCAGCCTCCTTCCTCACAGGTTAACTCTCTCACAGCCTATTTGTATGCAGATTGGCACTTTGACAGTAAAGCCTCAATTCAGCGGCAGTTCTGAGAGGGTTAAACCAGTAGCTTTTGTCCATGCCTCAGGGGGGAGGGGAATGGAGATGAGGAAGGGGGAATCTTGCCCTAGCCCCACAAGACTTGAACCTCTAGCCCTTGTGGAAATCAATTACCTAATTTAGGGCATGCATCCCAATTTTTCATTGCTAACTGTTTGGGGAAAGGTGCATGTGTCATGCAATAAATGTGGTAATTTAGGAGAGGACATTAGGAGGGGCATTATGCCAACTGACACTGAAATTAAAGCAGGGGTGGGCAAAATATGGCCCGTGAGCCAGATCCAGCTTGCCAGACCACTATATCTGGCCCGTGGAGCCCCTAAAAATTTAGAAAATGTAATTTTTTTTTTTTTTTTTTTTCCTGCTCCTGGCTGCCTGTCAAAGATGACAGGAGCCGGGGGAAGTAGGACCCAGGGGGAGCCAAAAGGAGCCAGCAAAAAGGCTAGCCCAGTGCCCCTGCCCCACCTCCCTGGCCCCTCCCACCCCTACCCCCCAACCAGAAGTCTCCACTTGCCACAACTTTCAGGCTGCTCCAGCACCACATGCATCACCAACCAGACCATAGGAGCACGAGCCCATGCTGGTACCCTGGGGCCAGGAGTGGGAGGGAGGGTGGGGTGCTGATGTCCATCTGTGCAATGAGGGAGGGGAAGACAGAGAGAGAGAGAGAGCAATGAGGGAGGGAGAGATTCTGTGCATGTTCACAGGATGCATCCCACATGTACCCACACCCCACATACCCACACACTAACAGCCTCCCACAAACCTATTCCCATGCTGCCACCCCCCCCCCCCCCCAATATACAAGCATAAAACTTAATTTTATCGTATTGTGCAGTCACTTCTATGTGCACTATACAAACACATGTAAATCAGGTCAGAAATCTTTTTTGAAATCAAACAAATGAATGCTGTAGATGTTTGATTTTTAGAATATAATTTGGTATTTTTCTGGTTCTGAGATGGCAAAACCTCTTGCTGAAAGGAGGACTTCTGGGGCAAGGGGAGGGACTTCTGGTGGCAAAGGTCAGGAGTTAGGGGGTGGGACTTCCAGTCACAAGATGGCAACCAAGGGACGGGGCACCTGTGAAAGGGTGGGGCTACCAGTGCAGCCCTCAACAGCTTGCCAATACTCAGTAAGTGGCCCTCTGCCTGAAATAATTGCCCACCCTTGAATTAAAGGAAAGGTTTGGTTAAGAGTAGGGGTGGGCAAAATATGGCCTGCGTGCCAGGTCCAGCCTGCCAACATATTTGATCTGGCACATGGGTGGATGTCCACCAACTTACTGGATCTGGCAAGTGAGGCTGGCAGGCCGCATGGTGCTGGGCAGGCGGGACTGCTTCCACCCAGCAGCATCAGGTATCAGGTGTAGACCTGGGCAGAGCTTTTGCTACAGCGGGCAGGTGGCAGCATCAGCTGTGGGAGCCCAGACACAGAACCTGCCAGTGGTGTCCACAGCTGACCCACCACCCTCCCAGCACAGTGTAAGCTCCTGCCTGGAGCCTCAATTCAGAACCTGCCAAAGGCGTCAGCCATGGACCCAGGCTGGAGCTGCTGTCATACCTTGTGGGTGGCAGTGTCTCTCTCTGTCTCGTCTCTTCTGTCAGTTCCTCTCCGCATCCCTCCGTCCCTCCTGAACCTGGCTGAAGGTGATGCTGCTACCTGATAGGCACAGTAGAAGCTCCTGCCTGGGTCCACAGCTGAGCGCTGGGGCTCCTGGCAAACTACAATTTCAGCTGGGTTCTGAAGGGAGGGAGAGACAGACGGACAAACAGAGACGGAAGAGAGAGAGACAGACACAGAGAGCGAGATGGATGAGAAGAGGAGAAAGAGACAGATGCATGTGGCCCATCCATCATGTGGCATTGATCCTCAGGGTGCTGTGGCAGCCTGAGGTACCTTGAGGTCCTTCCAGGGATACTCCAGGGTGCTGTGCAGTGTTAGCACTGTTAAATCCTTTCTTTTTCATGTCCTTGTCACAAGGTATTTAGCAGAATTTGCAGATTTTGTTGGAATCTGACAGGCTGTACCATAAACTCTGCTTTGGCCTTGAATTTTTGACCTCTGGGTAGTCAACTATACGCCTTAGCATCCACACCACCCCAGCTCCCAGCACTGTTAGGTGTGCAAACATGATTCACAAGATGAAGTCAGATGTTTCAAATAGGAATCCATGGCGTTAAAAACATTCTGACCTGTTGTGGTCTTTGCAACAGGTTAAATGCTGTGTTATTTTTTCATAGTAAAAAAAAAAAAAAAAAAATCGAAAAGCTGGCATTTTCCAGGGGGGTCCTGGAGTCTACCTCAAGTCTAAAAAGTTTAAGAACCACTGACCTAGTGAAACAACAGCTATGACAATTACAAAGTACACTTGGACCTGTCTCTTTTAAGTATTTCTTTTCCCTTGACCATGGTGTATATGAAATCTCTTGGAGCCACAGCACAGGTCTGTAATACTGCAGGCTCTTTAGCTTTTATTCAGGAAAGCGCCTCTCCAAGATGCACATAATTGCTTTTTGACCCAAGATGAGTTTATACTTGTCCTTATGCACTTCCCTGAAATAAAGCCTTTGAGAGGAAAGCAGCTACGCATTACAGAATGGTAATGAGAAGTTGTTACCTGAACTAACTGCATGTCTCTATATTTTAAATTAATTTTACAGCAATACTTTTTTTTAAAAACTGAATTATTTGTTGTTTCAGATGTTGATGGTTTGATTACCCAAGCTTTACTGACTGGTAACTTTGACAGTGCAGTCAGTCTTTGCTTGCACGATAACCGTATGGCAGATGCTATCATACTAGCCATAGCAGGTGGACAAGAGCTTCTGTCTAAGACACAGAAAAAGTACTTTGCTACGATGCAGAGCAAAATCACCAGGGTATGTAGCTTTTCAACTGAAAACCAAAAAGGAACCTCTATATATATATATAAATACATTTCTGACACTTAGTACTGTAGATGATGTTGCCTTCCTTTTTTTTTTTAGATTGGTTTCTAAGAGAATGGGTCAAAGGTTAAATTTTCACAATGTTTTGGAAATAAAAGTGCATTCCTGGCTTTATTGTATAATTTAACAGAGAAAAGGATCATTAGATAGGAAGAAAAGGTTTTACCTTTATTTCTTTTGTTTCTCCTTATCCTTATAAAATTAAATAAACCCTTATATAAAAAAAAAGATAGAAATGTAGCTTAAATACTGGCAGAGTGCATGTGCCAGCGTCTTTTCTGATTATCATTTTGATATACAGTATGAGGATGAGTCCATCCTCAGCACTCAGACAGTGTGTTCATTTCTCTCTGATCAGGTGGAGCAGAGATTTTGCTGATTTTTTTTTTCTGTTTTTAATGGTTTCACTACTATAACAGGAGATGACTAATCTAATTGCACATCATCTGCAAGGAAGAGCGTTATGGACATCTGGTTATTTATTCTCTTCAGCTCTTGCTTTGCTGGTAGTTGCTGACAGTGCTCCTTCAGTTCTGTACTTCCTGCCATTCACTTGCATCAGAATGGCAGCAAGTGATGAAAGCAAGAAGAGCAGCCATCAAGAAATACTGTGCCACAGTTTGCTAGTTGAAGTTCACTATGCATGTCATAGGAGAAATCTTCATGCATCACTTCTTGCTAACGCTTTGAATCAGAAGGACTTTTATTGCAACTTTAGGAGGCAAAACTGGGCATATTTTTATTTCCATTTTAAGGTTCTGATCTAGCAAACACTTAAGCATATGCTCAACTTGAAGCATTGGCCTTGTGTTTCAAGGTGAACTGGCTTGGGGCCAAAGGTTGCAACACATACATGGTCACTGTTTCTAGTTTCTACTACTAGTCGTGGGAGGCAAGTGAACATTTATCTTTCTGAGGTCTTTTCTAGACCATCTTTAAAAAGTTGGATTAAAGAAAAGAAAAATAATGTAAATATTTCAGGTACTCCTTTCTGCAATCCATCCTTTGGAGAAAGACAGTTTCAAGGAAGAGTGACCTGTTACCTATGCATCCTGTCAGCGAAGAAATGATAAACTTATAACACTTCTAATTTATGATGTAATTGCTTTTGCTTCTGTTAGGTTCTCAACTGCTCACTTGATGCTTGTTCAGCCTTTTAAAACTTGGCCTTATCAGCCCTGTGTTCACTAAATATAATTTCAGCTGCCAAATAAATCAATATTTTATCTGAGGTTGAGTTAACTGGAGATGGGGAAGGGAAATTTGAATTTGACTTTCAAGACTGGCAGTTTAGTCTCCGGACAAAGGGCAGGCTTGTTCAGTTAATTGAAGAGTGTATTATTCATACAAATCTAATTTGCTTCTCTTTGGGGCAGTTTCTCTTAACAGCAATTCAGTACTCTTTTAGAGGTGTTGAGCTTTGTAAATGGATTGAAAACATGCAGTTAGCAAAGAATTAGTATAGAAACAAAACCAGTGATTTCAGGTGTACTTATGTCATATGCATTAGTTAATAAGTTTCTTTTGCCTTGTTTCCTAACTCCGTTGGTTCCCATGTAAATCAAATCTTACTGTTCCTTCCAAAAAATTGGAATCCTGGTGGTGTCTGCTGTATGGCCAGATACCCCAACAGTCCTCATTCAGATCTTTCTCTGTTTTCCCCACCCCCCAGCTCATCACTGCTGTTGTGACCAAGAACTGGAAAGAGATAGTTCAGTCTTGTGACTTGCAAAACTGGAGAGAGGCTTTGGCTGCTGTGCTGACTTATGCCAGGCCGGATGAGTTTGCAGCTCTTTGTGGTAAGGAAACTGTATGGAATGGGGGGGTGACTTATTTTATTTCATTTTAGCACAATTACAGTTTTTAAATCCTCCAGAATTACTTTCCTTCCAGTGAAATTATTTGTGGGGTTATTCTCTTTTATTGGTATTTCTTTTATTTTGGAGTATTGGAATTTTGAAAAAAGACAATCACTCAGAATCAATATAGTGTTATTTCTCATCTCCTTCCCACGAAATCTGTCCATACTGTTTCCAGTAGTGCCTTGGTCTTCTGGTTAGGAGGCTGTTTTGTCTCCAGGCCTGTTGGTTGGACCTCCTTTTCCGTAACACATTGCAGTAATTACTTTTTTTTAACAGAAGAAAAATAAACCATCTGTTAAGGCAGTCCTTTCATCAGGCATTGCTGTATAGCTCTCCTGCTGCAAATGTTTTTGAGAATAAAAGAGTCATTGTTCCCTTTCTTGGTAAACTGAAGAGTGGTGGCCATTAGAACATGGCAATTGCCTCCATTGAGGACATAGCATATAATATGCTGTCTGGGATACCAGTCTCAGTGTTTCAGAAATACGTCTGGTTGGGTTGCCACTGTATGACAATGCTTTAGCATTTTATGGATATGTACACACTGTGTTCTCAATGCTCCTGAAAAGGCCCACTCTTGAGCAAGCCTATTTGCATGGCCCACGCCTGGAAATGAGACACTCCAGGCACACCCTCTGTGGCTGCTCTTAAGATTTCTGTCCCCAGAGTGCTTGAAAATGACTTTGGGGGGCTTCATTCCCAAAGCAGTTTTACTGGCCAAGCCAGGTTTGACATATGAGAGGGGGAGCTGGTGGGTGGGGTTATGCTCAAGCAGCTTTTCCTAAGTATAGGAACACAGTATAGATATACTGTTAAGTCTTCAAAGCCTTGCACATCTATTAGTTTTGAAATGACTGGTGGAAAATTGGAGGACATGTAGCTAGCTGCCTGTTCACAGATGGGGCAGAAGGTTTAAAGGTCCGTTTTTGCTTGTGTTGATAGCAGTGGGTTAAGGAACAGGTCCTAAGAGACTTGGCCTACTAGTGTGCAGCAAGTCAGCAAGAGATCCAGGAATGTTCAGGAAATCCAGCCACCCACACCATGTGTTCACTCCTCTAAACTACGTTGCCTTATCTAGGCCTGATAGCATAATAATTCAAGAGTGCCGTGGCTAATATATCAGACTTGCATCCTGATATTTTTTATTTATTTATTTATTTATTTTTTTGTCCAAAACTTGTAAAGGGCTTATTGTCATGGTCTGAGATTTACAAAGGCCTGTAACCATGGGTCCCTTATAAATCCTAGCCAGATTATCTGCCGGGACTTTATTAGCAAATAGTGACTTGGTGTTACTTTTATCCAGTGGCATGGTAGTTCTGCCTCTGTTACAGGACAAACTATAGTGTACAAGCATGTGGAATTTCCAGGCCCAGACCTATGAAAGAAACTAGCCCCCACATTAATCTAAAGTGAATGCATGATTGTTTGTCATCTCTGTGCTTCTTTTGGCATGATTGTCAGTCAGGAGAGTTCCCTTGACTTTTAATGATTGCAAGACGGATAAATTCTGTGACAGTTTGGCTGAGTGGTGCCAGTGATGAGTCATCATGCCTGTTTTCTCTGCAGACAACAAAGGTGACATTTTTCCAAAGCACTTGAGTGACTTAGAAACTAAAGTCCCATTGATTTAACACAAGACAGCGGTTTTGCAAATGACTTGGGCACTTCCAAAAAGTTTATTCAATTTACTTTAGTTATTTCTATCCCCCTCTCACTTCTGTGGAACCAAGCACTGAGCAACATGTTATCCTTTTGTTCAAACTTACCTTCATTAAGAAGTTTAATACACGGGGGTGTGTTTTCAGTGACTATCATAGTGATTATTCTCTCAGGTGGACTTGGGATCGGGACCAAATCCTGGTGTGTTGTTTCATAGTTTCATAGTTTGTAGGATAGGAAGGGACCTGAGCAGATCATCAAGTCCGACCCCCTGCCACGGCAGGAAAGAGTAATGGGGTCAAACGGCCCCAGCAAGGTGATTGTTTAGCCTTGTGTTAAAGACCCCCAGGGTAGGAGCCAGCACCACTTCACTTGGAAGTTGGTTCCAGATCCTAGCTGCCCTGACCGTGAAGTAGCACCTCCTGATGTCTAATCTGAATCTACCCTCTGCCAGCTTGTGACCGGTATTCCTGGTCACTCCTGGTAGTGCTTGGGGGAACAGGGACTCCCCCAATGCCTGCTGGTCCCCTCTGACTAGTTTGTAACAGGCCGCTAGATCCCCCCTCAGCCTTCTCTTGTGGAGGCTGAACAGGTTCAGGTCCCTTAGCCTCTCCTCGTAGGGCCTGCCCTCCTGCCCCCTGATCATGCAGGTGGCCCTCCTCTGGACCTTCTCCATGTTCTCCACATCCCTCTTGAAGTGCAGTGCCCAGTAATGGATGCAGTACTCCAGCTGCGGCACAACCAGTGCCGTATAGAGGGGGAGGATCACCTCCCTGGACCTGCTTGAGATGCATCTGTGGATGCATGACAAGGTGCAGTTGGCCTTCCTGACTGCATCCCCACACTGCTGGCCCATGTTCATCTTGGCAACAATGATGACTCCAAGATCCTTTTCTGCCTCTGCACTGATGAGAAGGGAGTTCCCCAGCCTGTAGGTATGGTGCTGGTTCTTCCTGCCCAGGTGCATCACCTTGCACTTGTCAGTGTTGAAATCCATCCTATTCTGATCCGCCCACCCCTGTAACTTGGGTAGGTCTGATTGTAGCCTATTCTTCCGTTCTAGCGTGCCCACATCCCCCCCACATCTTATTGTCGTCAGCAAGTTTTAACAGGGTGCTTTTTACCCTCTCATCCAAGTCACTGATGAAGATGTTGAACGGTGCGGGTCCGAGGACTGAGCCCTAAGGAACCCCACTGCCCACATCCCTCCAGGTTGAAAAGGACCCATCCACCACCACTCTCTGGGTGCAGCTCTCCAGCCAGTTGGTGACCCATTTGGCTGTGCTGTGTATCTGCAAGTTCTGTTATTGAAGGGTTTTAAGACCCAGCTAGACAGTGCCCTGACTGGAATTATATAGTTGGGGATGGTTCTGCTTTGAGCAGGGGGTTGGACTAGATGACCTTCTGGGGTCCCTTCTAAGTCTCATTTTCTGTGATGCTATTAGGTACTGCTGTGGTGCCTAGAGTTTTCAGTGAGATAGGGGCCTCTTTGTGCTGTTCATATATGTAGCAAGAGACAGCTCTTGCCTAAAAGAACTTAAGCAGACAAAACAGAAAAAAAACAGGAGAAAGGAAATATTATCCCAGTTCACAAATAGAGAAGCACAAAAGGCTATAGCTGTGCTTCAGGAAGGTGCAAAAGCTGACATGTAACTATGCCAGAGCAATCCTGGTGAGTTTAGTGGAAATGTGCACAGAATTTGTTATGCACATGCTTATATAGCTCCTTGTGGCAAAACTTAGGTGTCTCAAGGCCTGATTTGGAGCATTAATTGTAAGACTGTCCATCCTTTCAGAAGGCAGTGGAATTTTGGGGAGTTTGTTCATACTGTATGAATTCCTTCAGGAGCTGGAGCTTGCTGGTGGTGGATGCTAACAAGATAATGAGAATGATCCCCTCTTTATCCTGTGTGTTGCTGAATTTACAATGTTGGTGTTTGTTTGAGTTGAGCTGGGTTTAGAATGGTGGTGTATGTGTTAATGAGCTAGACTAAGCATCATAAATAGTGTTTTATGTGTTTTGGAATCAGACAACTCTTTCTGTTTGTTATTCTCAGATTTGCTGGGCACTAGACTTGAAAATGAAGGGGACAATCTCCTGCAAACACAGGCTTGTCTGTGTTATATTTGTGCTGGGAATGTAGAGAAACTAGTTTCATGTTGGACTAAAGCTCAGGATGCAAGCAGTCCCTTGTCCCTTCAGGTTAGTGACCCTGTGAAAAAGATGTTGAGTGTTGTGTGACCTGCTATGGTAACGGTGCTTATGGTAAGTATGTGGGTTTGAATTTGAAAGTACAGACTTTTATATAGGCAGACAAGGTTCTTTGCTTCCTCAGCCTGACAAAGGACATTTGTGTCTGAAAACTTGCTAAGAAGAATTTTTCCAACTATTTGAGTTGGTCTAATAAAAGATATCGGATTTACCCAAAGAACCTTGTTTGCCTATGTCCTTAGACCAGCACAGCTACAACCTACACCCCTGAGACTTTTATATAGACTTTTGCCATAGTTGCTCCAAGCAAGTTTCTTCAGCTTGCAAGTTATTTGTTGCTGTAATAGACGCATGTATTTTTAATCAGATATAAAATATGGACACTGTAGTGCAAAATATATGTGCAGAAATATTTACCTGAATTCCTAAAATAAATCTGATGCAGTTTTGGATTATGTACTTTCATTATGATGGGCAGTGTATTATTTGAGTTCATAGAGACCTCAGTTTGTTGTCATGTTTTAAAATAGCTGCTTATACAATAGATAGTTTAGAAATTTCAGGGCTTAAAGACATAAAAGACAAATATTCACAGTTGTTTCTGAAAGAGAACTTTTAAAATAGTGGTTATGAGTGGTTTTTAATTTTTAGACTACAGTATGTTGGCTATCGCTGAATTTCTGTTAAGGCAAAGCATTGCACTTGGTGAATCTCTCCTCTCCCACTGCAGAGGGTTGCAGTCCCTCTGTGGTGCATCCTTTTTTAATACAGTACCACCCTATGAAATAAGTTGAATTTGTTCCATGTCCTTTAGATTTTAGTTTTAGAAGTAGTTTACTGTAAAGCCAACTTGCATTGCCACAAGTCAGTATTTACTGTACGTTGGAGAAAGGATGTGGAGTTTTTACAGTCAGAGCAGATAAAGCAAAGCAATCAAAATGCAAATTAAGAGCTTAGACATTTCTAGAGTAAAAAGGTTTGACAAGTCGTTTTGGTAATCTGAAGTTCAGCTAGAAAAGCATAACAACATAAAATAAGTTTCTAAACTAATTCTATGCAAGTTATAATTGGGCATCAGTTAACTTTGGTGTTGGGGTGGTAGAAATTCTAGAGCCTGTTATTTTAATCATCTTCTGTCACAACCTTCCAGGACTTGATTGAGAAAATAGTAATCCTACGTAAGGCTGTGCAGCTCACACAGGCAGTGGACCCTAATGCTGTTGGGGCTCTATTGGCTGAGAAGATGAGCCAGTATGCAAATCTGTTGGCTGCGCAAGGCAGTATTGCTGCTGCTTTGGCTTTCCTCCCTGCAAACACCAGCCAGGTAAATTGGTTTCATTTTGCTTCCCCCTCTTGCTCACCGAGCCAGTTCAACTGTCTCAAAGGCCTCAGTGTGACATATGCCACATACAAAATTATGTCAATTAAACTCTCCAGTGTCTGTTTGTACTGAGTGAGGTTATTTCTGTATGCATGTCACTGGCACCCAGGCTTGTTTTGGGAACGTGGTCTTTTGAAGCCTCAAAAATGAAAAGGAGTTTGGGAAATTAGCTTTTAAAGCCAAGAGACTGCTTTGTAGAACCTCAGTAATGTCTTCCTGTTCTTGAATCCTTACTATGAAATCCCCAGTTTGTACAGGTGGCCATTGGTTTATCAGTTAATTCGGCAGCAGTATAGGAGTTTCCTTTGGGCAGCAGTATAGGAGTTTCCTTTGGAGCTTAAGTGGCCATCAATGTGGTGGGGGTGGGGAGGGTGGGAAGGGAACTCCTTCAGAACCAGTCACTTGTATTTTTAGCTGCAGACATAGGTATAACATGAACCCCAATTTTTCCCTCCCATTTGTACTTCTGTCACACTTCCCAGCCAGTTCCAAACACAGAATGAATGTACTAAATTTAGGAAATCATCACTGAATCCCATTCAGACACCTGGTCCCTGAACCAATTTTAATATGCACATTTCAGCTGAAGGAAACACACATTCCTATAGAGCAGACTATCCTCTCCCAAAGGGTCATTTGATGCTTTAGCTGATCCATTAGGGCATATCTTCTATGCTGTGGCCAGGAGTGTAGCCATAAAACACAGCCAGCCCGCTTGTTCCTGCTCTCACTGTGCCAAATCCTGGAAATGAGGCAGTGTAGCAATCTCAGAAGAACACTTGAGTATACATCCCAACATTGCTCTCTGTCTTGGGGTGTGAATATTGGCACATGGTCAGAGCAACTGCACAGTGGCTAGTTTCCCTCCTTTCTGGGATCTGTGTGGATGGAGTATACTTTGGAAGCAGCATAGATGAGACCCATCCATTGATTTGATGTCACAGATTCCTTTTGGTGCTGTAATTCATTTGCTGCCATTTACTGTTTGCAGATGAATATTGTGCAGTTGCGGGACAGACTTTATCAAGCCCAAGGAGAACTTCCAGTGGGACCAGAGGCACAAAAGTCACCTTATGAGAGACAATCCATGCCCAAAGGAAGAGTTGGGCCTGCAGCTGGACAAATGCCATTGCCCCAAGTTCCAGCCCAGCAATATTATCAGCAGGTAAATGGTTTTTGTCAGGCAGGCTGAAGCTGTACTCAAATTTTTGAAAAGGATGGATTGTGTCATTTCCTTCCCCTTCCCTTTTGTTAATCTTAACAGTATTCATGCTATTTCCACAAGTCCTTTAAAATCAAAACTCATTTGTGCCACCTTCTTTACTCTTCTTTTGGAAACAACTCTCATGTACCTTGTCAAGAAGCCTAGTTTTGTTGCTATTATTATTACTTTGTATTTTAAAGATTTTAATGCAGCATACTGCAGTATTAAATATGGCTGCAGAGAATGTTTTAATTTGCCTCATTCTCTGATTTAGCTTCTCTGCTTTGCAGTCTTTGAGACTCAGCTGTATCAGTCACCACACCTTTAGCTAGAGACTGTCTGGCTGCTTTTTCTGGAGCCCATTTTGTGTTAATGAGACAGGCATTCCAGTACAGCAGCAGTAGCAAACTTACAGTATGAGAGATCAATTCTGTTGGCACATGCAGTAAAACAAGGGATGGGCATTAAGAGAGTGGAGGTGCCAGAACTAAGGGGTAGTAGCCAGTACAGCATATAGCACCTCAAACTTCATGCCCCAGTCATGTGATGTGGAAACAGTGTGAGGAAAGCATGTGTGTCACAGATAGGATTGGGATGATGGAGCCAAGAACACTTGGAACATGGGAGGATGAGATAAACTAGAAGAATGCCCTAGTTTCACCTTGTCTATGGAGGGAGCTGTTGGGAGTGCAGTAAGGAAGATGAGAAATAAATAAGTAGGATGTCTTTGACATAATGGAGTTTAATGAGGCCCAACATCAGACAGTGTGGGATGGATTTGCTCTTGCTGCTGTAAAAGGGTGTGGGATGTACAGCTGCAGTTGTGCACCCCACACCTGGTAGTAGATACCTCCTGGTTTTAGGGCGATCAGCAGGGTGATCATTAGTAAAACAGCGCTGATCAGGTGGCCTTGCTATATACACCTGTTTTGAACTGTTTCTGTGAGAACTGAAAGCATGTGGACTGGGGGTTGTGTTTGGAGAGAGAAGAGGGAAATCATGCCTACCTGTGGGCTACCTCTTCAAGTCCCAGATGCCAGAAATATGGATGGACCAGTGCACTTTATCTCCCCAGCATTAATGCCGTTGTGCGGAGAATTTAGTATTTGCTGTCTCCCAGTACTTTTTTGTTTTTTGGCTGGGGGGGAGGCCATGTTGTATCATATTGCATTGCCTCAGGGAAACAATCACTTGCTTCCTTGAGGGTGGGAAAAGAAAGAAGAAAGGTAAGGCTGATGGATGAGAGAAGCCTGGCTTTGTTGCGTTACTTCATATAGCAAAGCTTCGGTTGTCTTACAACTGGCTAACCGTAGAAGACATCCTTGATGTAGGATTAAACAGAGGCAACTTTCTTGTGGGGCAGGAAAAAACTTCATTAGATACATGGAAATTTCACAGCACTGAATCTTTTTCTAAATACCATCTTACAAATATTAAACCAGGTATTTTGTTCTGTCTCTTACCTCCCTTTCTCTAACCAATTGCGTTTAGAGGTGATACTGTAGTCATAATAACCTTCATGTTCTTCTGTGGAAAATTCTGTTTCTCCTGGACCTTCGCTTACTTTCTAACCTTTAATGTTAAGAGCTGTGAAAGGAAAACTGTGTTGGTCTATTTAAAGAAAAAAAAAAACAAAAAAAAATCTTGCATTCAAGTGAAATTATGGTTTTAACACAAACCAACAATTGTGCAAAGGAATTTTTGACCTGAAGGCACTTTGTGTTGAAAGCACAGTTATGTCTTTGCATAATTAACAGGGGCTATTACAGACAGATGTGGAGCAGTAGGTAGACCAGACAGAGCAATATAAAATGGAGCAGTTGAGTCTTTACCTTGAGGTTTGTTCATTTTGGCACTGTTTAGAAAAGCATATAAGCATATGTTAAGTCCATTGTCCCTATTCAGGGCCACAACTGAGCATGTGTTTAACTGCTACTTTCTTGCCATGGTCTCTGATGGAATGTTACACCATTTTTCAGTAGACAAGGAGGAGTTATTGAGCCAAATAGATTATTAAGCCACTCATGCTTATAGGTATTTTGGGTGTTATTAAAAAGCTTATTTTTGTTGTTGTTTGGCTTATAATATAACACAGTCTAGTGCTGCTGTTCATTCTACTAAGATCATTCCCAAGCCAGTAGGTAACTTAGTGTTATGACTTTTACTGTGTACAGAAATCTGGCTTTGTCTCATCTCCCATCTCCCTTCACTGATATGCAGTAAGCAATGCAAAATCGGTTTTTCAATGTAGCTTCTGTTGCTAAGTAGCACTCAACCTCTGCAGCTGGAGAGAAGAAGTAGATAGACCCCAAGGAAAGTTTTTTGTTGATTTATTCTTAGTCAGAAAGGTAGTGACTTCAGTATGGGGCTAAAGGACTTTGAAATGGAGAGCTTGGATGAGGAAAGATAATTTCATTTCCAGTAGGAGGCTCTGAGTATTCTGTTGTGTGAAGGGGTTAACATTAAGAAAGAAGATTATTATGCATGTGCAATAGCTGAGTTGCAAATATTAACTTCTTAAAATAATATACTTTGGAGTGTCTTAAACTTTAATGAAAGAAACCCCACTTATATAAAGACAGTAAACTTCCACTTACTTGTACATTTATAACTTTCAGGCTCTGGTTTCTGTGCAGCTCAGTGTGACACCTTAGCCTGGGGTGTGTTTTTGTAGCAGTTATGAAAATGTGATAAAAAGGGGTTCTGTAACACTACCACTCTAGCAGGCCTGGCTTCAGTAGCATGTATAATACTGTTCTAACACCACAGCCTGCTTTCCTTCCTTTCTCTGAGCTCTGTCTTTCCTCTGTGGTTCCCTTTTGAAATCAGAACTTCTAACCTCTTTTCTGTTTGTTTTTTGGTTTGCTGTGATAAAGGTTCTTTTTCCTTTTTACCCCCGAACTTGATTTCCTGGCTGCGTTAGAAATGCAGGCATGCTGGATTGTGTGTGTTCACAGAGTTCTCCTAAACCATCTTTGCATCTGGTTTTGTGATACCCTTTAGGGTTTTTTTTAAAATTTTTATTTAGCTTTTAAAAAAATTTTATTTTCCATGATTGGTATTTCTTTGTTCAATTCAGGTTAGAATTGCCCCTACTGTCACTACCTGGAGTAACAAAACTCCTACTGCCCTTCCCAGCCATCCTCCTGCAGCCTCTCCCTCTGACACACAGGTATAACATTCATTATTCCTCTTTGAGCTCCTGCACCATTTCAGTTATTATTCCGTATACAGTTTGTGCGCTTGCTGCAATCTGGTGCTTTTGGGGGAGACAGAAACAGGTTTTCAAGTTCAGTCTGATTTTTTTTTTTTTCCACACGAGTCTTAATATATTTCCAAATATTGCTCCAGATGGCTAATTTTGCAAAAGCATCACTCAGCCAGTGCTTAATAAAATTGAGCTCAAATGTTAACTTCCACAGCTTCTGTTTGGCTGTAGGGTAATTCAGGTGTGGCAAGAATTGAGTTTTCTTTCCCCTTTCTCCCTGACTTCGGGATTAAGAGGTTTCACCTTAAAAAGAATCTTGTTTGAAAAATCTAGACAGCAGATTTTTGTGACCTACTAAGCATGTATTGGTGCATATTACCTCTTCATTCTATAGATGACTGCATATTTCAAGAATGTCTGCTTCACAGTTACTTATTTAAATGACACTATGTCACTTTGGTTGTGGTTCCCCTTTTTATGGTGCAAAACGTTTGGCTCACAAAAGTGGCAACATGATGGAGGTAGAATGATTAAGATAATTATGGTTTGTGCTGAGTGCTTTTTTTGGCTCGTGATTCAAGTCCTTTAAATGGAAGATTTTACTTTAGCAACTCTTTACAGGCACAAACTAAATCTAATCTTTTTTTCTTTCTCTCTTTCCTGCAATCTTGTTTCCCAGGGAGACAATCCACCACCTCCAGGTTTTATTATGCCAGGGACTGTTAATCCTAACATGCCATCACAGCAGTCCCCATCTCCTGGCTACAGCATGTACTCACAAATTGGGGCACTATCAACTTATCCACAGAGTAAGTAGCAACAACTTCTCTCATCTCTCCCTTGCAAACAGGGGGTTCAAGAGTTTGTTTAGAAGAGCAAGATTGCTAGGGAAACCACTTCTGTTCTTTATATTTAGTAGGGCTGTGCAAAGCTTTGGTCACTGATTCAATCGGTGGAGATTCGACCCGATTTGGCGGCTGAATCTCTGAATCCAATCAGGAGACCCTTTAATCTCTCTGAATTGAATCAGAACCCTCCAAATCAATTTGGAGAGATTCAGTGATTTGGACATAGACACAGCTTTAAATATTTTTTCTACATACCTCAAGGCACCAGGTGGCTCATGGATGCTGGGGTGGATGGAGCATCCCATGGGAGCGCAGGGGGTCCCCAGCGCACTCAGTGGTGAACACAGAAGTGGACCAGAAGCACTTCTGGGTCTGCGACCAAGCACACGGTGGGGCCTCTGCGTGCTCCTGCAGGGCACTCCATCTGCCCCACCATCTCAGTGTTCACAAGCCGCATCTAGTACCTTGAGGTATGTAGAAAAAAACATTTAAAGCTGTGTCTGTGGCTGAATCACTGATTCTCTGAATCAGCATTGAATCTTCAGATTGTGATTCAGCTGAATTGAATTGGGACAGTGATCCGAATCAGTGAATTGAATCACTGTCCCCTGAATCAGGCTGAATCCAAATCAAATATGGCCCGCTCCGGACACCCCTAGTATTTAGGAAGTTCACACAAGTAGGGAAAACAATCCTCCCTGAATAATCCATTGAAGTCTCTCTGACACCATTTGTGGTCACTCACCATACTAAGGGAAACAGTACTTTCCTGCGTCAGAGGCTTAATGTGGGGACTAAATTATTGTTCTGGAAGTTTCTCAGAGAAACAGACCCTGATCTCTCTAAAATGTTTCCCTTAGTGTTCATTCTGAGTGTGTTTTACAGCTAAAAGTTCTTGTCAAGAAGCAGATAGCCCTCTGATAGTCAGGGGCCTGGTGCCAGAGTAAGTAATTTTCCCTGCTTCCAATAAGAAGTCAGAATAAAGTGATGCTGAGGGTACAAGCACTGGATCATTGTAGGAAATGGCTTGCCACAAAGGTAATTCAAAAGGAAGGGGAAAGGAGGATGTGAATACTTCCACTAAGGAAATCTGAGATGGGTACAGTCTGAAACTCAGCCACAGAAAGGGCCAAGCTACCATCCTTACCTTACACAAGTAGGAAACCCAGTTCATCACCTACTAGCACCAAGACCCATAGCTAGCTCAGGAGAGACCCTACCAATATCAGAAGCTCAAGCTTGCTACACAAGGCAGGCTTCTTTTGTAACCGAGTGTTTTTTCTGTCCAGAAAGCTGTCAAGCTTGTCTGAGGCTGAAGGCTTCCATTCAGATCAAATCAGAAAGAAAGATGTGATCTTAGTCAGGAAGAGGAAATGGGCCATCAAAACTTGAGAAGAGTAGCTTTTTCCAAATCTAAAAATATTAACATGATGTGTTTACTAACTAACTCTCTCCCGTTTCTTCCCTTGTGTAGCGTATCAGCCAACCCAGCAGTATTCTTTTGGAACAGGGGGACCAGCTCTTTATCAGCCCCAACAGCCTGCAGTGCCTCCTGCTTCAGCTTCGTACCCTAACCCTTCTCCTAACCCTCCTTACATGCCTTCTGCTTCTCCGCATTCCATGCCCTCTCCATTATACCCAGCACAGCCTCAGCCCTCTCCAACAAGCTTGAATCCTGGTGCTTCTTTCCCTCTTCCTTCAACTGGTGCATCCTTCCAGCATGGCAGGCCAGGAGCTCCAGCAACTTCTGTGGCTTATGCATTGCCTACTGGACCAACAGGTACTCTGCCTGCCACCAGTGAGCTTCCTGCATCCCAAAGAACAGGTCTGCGCTTGAAAGGGGGGGGATTGTTTTGCTTTTGTGTGGGTTATGATGTTTGTTTGTTTGCCCAGTGAATGATGAACTAATTAGTATAAAATATTACAGTGCTGTAGTATTAATGAACTGTGTTTCTAAAAATGGCATTATCCTTTTGGGCATCCTGCAGTGGGAAAGCCTTGTCTGCTACAGTTTGGAAGTACTATAGTTGCAGCTTGCGAACTCGGGTGTTCTGGAAGTTGCACCATGCTTCTGAAAGAGGGAACCCTTCTTTAACACCAATCAGCAAAACGGAGTTGGGACTACATTAATATACCTCTGAGACCAGCATGATATGACTGGTGAACCAGTATATAAATTTAAGCAAATTCTGAAGCCGTGGCATGGCCATTGAGCCAAATGCTTCTCTTGTGTCCCAATTTAACCAGTGTAATCCCTCAGTAATATTATTCCTGATTTACAGTGCTTACACACGAAAGGCTATATGAAAACAAGAAGAAAATATTTTTTCATATCCTGATCAACAACAGAAAAATGTGGAGAGGGCAGATTTAAGCCACCAACCAACCCTGCAAAAGGTTAAAGCTGCAGAAGAGGAAGATTATGAAAGGCAGAGCAAGTGTCATGTTTGGAGCTAATTTAATTTAAGAAACCTTTTCTCTTGAGCACCCTCTCAGTCATTGGCTCTGTTTTCCTAATCATCAAGTGTGATGGGATTTAGTGTACTTTACCAATGCCCAAAATGATAATCCTCAGCAGTTTAGAAACGCTTGAAGGTGGTATGTTTTCTGTAAGCTGAGAAACAGCATGTGAATGATGCTAGAATGCATGAGCATTTCTGGGTGTGTGCATGGTAACAAAATGTATCAAGGTAGCACAGGACAAAATAACACAACAAGAAAGGTTAAGCATTCATGATTGGTGTTTTCAGTTTATGCTGCTTTTGTGATTTATTGCATGGTGACCTGTCTCTCTAAAGTGTGTAGTAGAGACCATGGCACTGGTTGAGCAAACATCCTAGTGTCATGGTTAACAGGCCTCAAAGGCCTCACCATGGCACTCTTTCTTACTGTGTTCCTAGTGAAGACAATGCATTATGCAGGGCATTATTAATGGGATATAGAGCCCTCCAGGTTGCCATGTGGAATCCAACCCAGATTAGGAGTGACCGAAAGGCCAGTGCTTTTTAGTGATTGATGTGAAACGCATTTGGTCTCGGTTCAGTTCTTAGTGTGCCATCTACATGCATGCACAGTAAACCCGACTTGGCACCAATTGGTTACATTGTCCCTTGGTGGAGAAGTCATAGATGAAAGGGCTGGAGACTGAACTGTTTTTTGACATCTCCTTCCCCCTGCAGTCTGTAGGGTTAGGAAAGAGGTGCCCTTGACCCAAGGGCATGGTGTGGCTCCAGGAATGTGGATGAGACAGCATGGGATAAGCTTGTTTTGCCACTGTTCTGATGACACCTGTTACTTGAATAAACAGGCTTTTGAATGCAAGCCTCTCATTAGAATTACATTCACACACACACATTGTAGGAAGAAGACATCCAGTCTGTCACAGGAAGAGGGGTCAGTTTTGGGACCTGTCAGGGCCTCAGCAGCACTGTAGGGAAATGTGTTTGTAGATGGTATGTCCTAGGGCAGCAATTTTCAACTGTGGTGCCATGAGGCTCCCTCAAGGGTGCCTTATGCATTTCTCCATTAGGGCTCTAATTAGTTGTGTAGCTGTTCACAGTCCAGCATCCCCTACGCTCCATCTGGACACGGGTGTAGGTTAAAAGTGTCCAATCTTCTTTTTGCAGGGAGAGCAGGGCAGGGATGACTGGGAAGGGCTGTGCATCCCAAGGCAGCCTTTCTGCCTGCTTTCAGCAGATACTGGAGCCCTAATACAGGAAAAGTGTGTTCATGGGACACAGATTTTCCTATGCTGGCTGTGCAACAGGCCTAGGGCAGTTCCAGCTGGGAAGCCCTGAGGTAAGCTGCATCAGCAGCCGTAGTGGTTCTCAGCCAGGAGTGCTGACACGTTCAGAAGCGGTGGAGGGAAGCGCTAGCTTTGAAAAGGTTGAGAACTAGTATCATAGGGAGACTCTGGATATCTATCGCCTGTATTCTGTCTCTGGGCTGGGTGTCTTTTCCCTAGCCTGTTGGGATAAGGCATCCTTTGCATGTGGGACTGGTGGTGTACAATTTATTTTTTTCGTGTGAGGAAGAAATGATAGTGAAGTGGATAGAGTAGGAGCTTTTGCTGAGTTTCCTAGCCCTGCAGAAGTATAGCAGCATGCATGGTATAATACAGACAGCATGGTCACTGTACTTTCAGATAAATGCAGGGAACAGGAAACTGCTTTAACAGGACTTTTCCCCTCTAATGTACTTTATATGGGATCCCATTATATTTGGGTCATAATAATGCACTTAAGAGATTTGTCACTGTTAAGTTTCTTGTGTTAAAGGTTTCAGTGAACTGTTCCGTAAAGCACTTTCAGAATTGAGGTAAGGTCTCCCAGCTGTGCGCAGCTGAAGTTTTGGATGTGAATGGCAAGAGAAGTCTTGTAGGTTGGTTTCTGGGAGCCATATACATTTTTCCTGGGTTGATTAGATGAATTATTTTGAATTCAAACAGCAGATACTTAAGGAGCTGATCTATGGGACCCAGCTCATTTGGTTAGTTTTTCTTCTTGTTTGCAATGCATATCTTAGTCCAGTGAAATGTTGGTGCTAGAACATAAATCTATAAAAACCAGGGTTATCATCAAATATGCTTACTAAACTTCAAGATTATTTTCAGATGAACCATAGTAAATCCCCTTCTTTCTTTAAAATAGTATAACTGTTTTTCTGTCCATGGCTACAAGAAACCAGGATTCATCAACAATTATTAGGAGCAACTTGAAATTATGATCTGCTCCATGGGAAAGAATGCAGCCTGGTTTTCTGGGAGGGTAGAGGAGACGTGATTGTGCACATCTGATCGGACAACGTATACCACAAATTAATGCTAGACTTAAACTGGTTTCTTAATTAGATTAGGCACGTCTCAGGTGACACAATCCTCAACTTCTTACAAATACAGGTCAGGTCCTATTTTTTTTTTTTTTTTAAACATCTGTCATTTTTGTATTTTATCTGCAGAAAATCAGTTTACTCAAGACCAGGCCTCTATCCTGCAAGGTGAACTAGCTACAGCATAACATTGAAATCATTAAGCCACAGCATCAAATTAACTGAATGGTCATTAGTAATGCATGTAAGCCTCAGCATATAGACACATTCAGTGCTATAATGATCAATACATTTTTAATCAAAGCAAGTTTTATAATATCTTAATTAAAAGGTAACAGTACAAATGGAATTTTTAACCACAGAAGTAAATTGGTGCTTTTTTTACTGTACTCTTTTATGAAATGGTTGACGGTAGTCATAATGTTGTTTAAAAAAATAATTTCCATAGTATACAGGCTTCCCATCCCCAAACCTTTTGGAAACTAGTCTTCAAGATAGGCAGGAGAACAAAGACCTTGGATATCATGTCATCAAGGGATAGGACTGACCTGTAGTTAGTAAAAACTCAGCTAAAAGAGATTTTTAATTGTTTAATCTGGCCCTTCAGTGTCAGTGGCTATGAAATTAAAAGCTTAAATGCTTGATAAATCTGAAGACAAGTTAATTCTATCCTAAAATAATCCAGTCTGTTACATGAAGATGGATTTGGCATGTGCTAATTAAAAAACTGTGGTGAAAAAGTCCATTGAATTTTTCTTTTGGCCTTTTTTTGGTGGCTTTCTGCAATCAATTCTAATTACTTCAGTTAGGCAGCATTAATGTTGCATTCTAATACACTCTTCCCAATTAAACAGGAATCATGAAAAGATGGGAACAGTTCCTAATTCATGTCAGCTTTGTACTGCAAATTTTGTGGATGCGTAGGAAGTGCTTTTTTTTAAATGTTTCAGATTTCTTATGGAAAAATACTAAATAACATGATTTAAAGATGGTTTTGTGCAGATACCTTCTATATTTCTGTTCTTTCATTGTGGTTATAGAAGATACCAGATTCACTAGTCTGCTCCTGTAGACTGTACCCTACTTTCAGGACCCACTCTGTTCGTAATCATGACTTAATGAGCTGGGTACCCCCGGCTGACAGCCACCTTGTATCTCCAGAGTGTACAGATACACCTGGCCTAGGATTTTTAAGATTCCTCTTGCTGTTAGAAGTATCCTTTCTGTTGTTGTTTAGGACTACATCTTATGGCCATTTAATTCTCTCTTGCAATAATCATTGAGGGTAGCAAGATTCAAAAAACATTTTCAGAAGAATTTTATTAACTTTTTTCCCCCCAAAGTTTTTTGGGATACCAGCTGCTGATTTACTTTTATGGTAACATTAATAGGACTCTGATTGATTACATTCTGATTTGTTCTGTTGGAAAATGGACAGAAATGAAACCTTCATAAAATTGCTGACACCATGTTAACTTGCATTGCTTGCATGGCAGGGATGCAAAAGTGTAACTACATTTTTTGCCACATTAAGCAGTTGCCACCATTTTTAGAGGGTTTGCATATGTAAAATCACTCTCCTAGAAAATGGGAGAATGCTAAATAGTTTTTTATGTTGAATCCTAGAAACATTATTTAATGGGGTCAAGATTTATACTGTGTAGGAGGAGGAGAGGGGACTGCTCACCCAAGATGATAAGGTCTTTCCAGCTTAGTTGTTAAACAGAAAAATTACCTAACCTACCTAAGGTACTCAGAACATAAGGACTTTCACTATAATGAATTTCAAGACTTTCTGGATAGTGCAGGGAATATGTGATTTTTACTATAATGGATTTTAATGGTGCATAAATGGAGAAGCCCAGTTTTAGTTAGGTGGTCCCCAACTGCCAGTTTTACAATTATGGAAGAGAGCCAGTTCAATGTGAGAGATGCACATATTGCTGAGGCAGTGAGTTTAGAGGAGTAGTGCAGAAAGTGGACCTCTGGCCCAACTTCTGGGATCCTAGCAAACAGTTAATGTGAGATTTCTTTTCTTCTTGTTGATCTTCCAGGACCTCAGAATGGTTGGAATGATCCTCCTGCATTGAACAGAGTTGCAAAGAAAAAGAAGGTACTGTAAGAGATGGGTATATGACTAGGTAGGACTTGGATGGGCTGCTCTACTGGACAAGACAGGAAGGAACTACCTGGATCAAGTCCAGTCCCTACTAAATTACTTGCAATGCAGTCAAATAGTACTATTAACTAAAAGTTACAAAAACCATTGTTGGAAGAAGGAAAAGGAAGCGTTACTGCCCAATGCCAATTTAATAGTACCATGAATAACTCTTGCCATTCATTCAGGGAAGATATAACTGTTCACCATACATTGTTTCCTAAAATATGTATGTATCCAAAAGCAATTAAATTTTTGGGGAAGCCATCATGACAACAATACCTTAGGCTGTTTTTGTCTGTGGAAAAGCTGCTGAGTTGTGCATGGGATTTTACTTACAACTAGATCCAGAATTTATGTAAATTCTCAGACCTCCAATGACCTCACATGCAGTATAATTGAGGATCTGGCCCCCAGGTTCTAGTAAAGATAAGACAAGCATTGTGATGGAGAGCATGACATCAACTTCAGTTTTTATAAAAGAACAAGGGTGGGGAATTGCAGCATGATCAGCACAGGGGACAGAAAGTCAATGCTAATAGGCTAGAAAGACTCTTTCAGGCCACTGGCTCAGGCTGAACTTTTATCTGCCAGCAGTCATAGTAGCCCAGGTGAAATTAGGTAGTTGTGATCAATTTTCATGCACAAATGCCTTTAGCACAAAACCTGTGAGAATCTTTACCATTATGGCATTTTCACTGGCTAAGGTTTGGAGTGTTCATGGAGGCAAAGCAACAGTAACTTGTACCTCTGCCATGTAGTCTTTCCAATTCAGGATTTGTAAACTTTGCCAAAATGGAGTGGGGAAATTTTCACTGCTCCCCTCTGTGCTGAGCCTGCTCCTGAGTTTTAGAACCCAAAAATGTCAACGTAGTAGGATCTTTTGGATAGGGCTAAGGTTCACAGATAGAAAGAGAGAACGTACCAGTCTACATTATTTCCTGCTGCTAAAAGATGATGCAGTAATAAACACTGATTAGGAAACATTTTTTTAACTTGGATTGTTCTTGTTCTTGTGGTATGCTTTTGTCATCACCATAACTGCTGTAATAGAAACTGATTTTTAAGGATTTTTTTTTTTTTTTTTTTGAAGTAAGGAGTCATGGACTTTGTCCCCTGTGCCCTATTTTCTGCTGAACAAGACTCCATCAAGAACACCTATGCATTGGTCCTGCACATACTCAGTGTAGTCCAGCATTGGGTTTTAACAAGTTTTGAACTATTTGGTTAAATATTAGTAAATGGTTTTACAAGAATCTTTATTCTTTTAAAGAATAAAGAGAGCCAGTTTTTGCATTGCCTCCTGGAGCCGAGGTATAACTTTTCAATCATTATCCCATGACTAGTGACTCAGTGTTTTGTTTGTTAAGAATTGAGTGCTGTGACATACTTAACTATAAATACAGCTTTTGCCTTTATTCAGTTATGATCAAAACATGTCTCCTCCCACAACAGTCAACACTCAACATCTTGGTTCCCTCTCAACATCCATTGTTCCCTCTCAAGGCAAAAAAGCACCAACATTCTCTTTAGGGTTGGTGTTCTATAGTTGTAGCAAAGATCAGCATCCCATTTAGTCACTGTTCTTTCCTCTGTCAAACAATGTCTCTTAACATCTAGGGCCACAAAGAATTAGGCGCTATTTCAAAAACATGCTAATAATTTGATATAATAGAAATATTTTTGTCAGAGGCTTGAATCTCATTTGAATGGTTCATTGTTTGCATGGCACTCTCCATGGCCTAGGCCAGCGATCAGCAACCTTTTTACAGTAGTCAGCCACAATGATCTGGCTCAGGTCTGGGGCAGGCCAGTGTAAGGTCTTGGCCACCACCACTACTTCCTGCCACTTGGCCACAGCATGGGCAAAGCGTTGGAGCCACAAGCTGAATGCAGCCCACAGGTTGCCAACTCTTGGCCTGTGCACTTATAGTGAGCATCTGGGAGAAAGGGACTGCATCTTACATATCTGTATTACTATGGGATATTAAGTAGATAGGATTATTGTACAACAGTTCCTTTTGGGGAAATGATAAACAGCACATGTCAAGCAAACTTTTTATTGCCCTTTCTCCTTTTTTTCCTATTTTAAGATGCCTGATAATTTCATGCCTCCTGTCCCCATCACATCTCCAATAATGAATCCTCTGGCAGATCCACAATCCCAGATGCAGCAACCTCCAACTTCAGCACCACCTGCAGCCCAGGCTGCCTTTCAGCCTTCGCACCTTCCATCGGGACAGCCTGTTTTACAAAACCCTTTCCAGCCTATTCAGCAGCCCCTGGGGCAATTGATCATGCCCCCTGCTGTCTCAAAGCCCAGCACTGAGGGGGCACCAGGAGCCCCAATTGGCAATACCATGCAGGTAAGTGTAACTAGTGTATTTGTTAGATGATATGTTTAGATTAAACTGATAATACATCTCTTGCACTGTAACTGAAACAAGCCTCTTTCAGTCAAGGTGAGGAGTGTTTACATGGTGGTTTGCTAAATTTAGTAGTTTAGCTAAATGACTTTAAAAACTGCCTTGAGTTAAACAAATGCAGTATTCCTAAGCAGATGAAGCCTGAGAGAAAAGGCAGCATCCAGAAAAGAATCATCCTTTGTTTGTTTCCATTAACCCGGATGTTAATGGATTTATCTCCTTTGTTCAAAAAAGAAGACTACTAATCCCATGCAGGTGTTTACTTTCCTAACTAGAAGAATCTAAGTGTCTGAGTTTTTAACCATCCTCCCCACTCTGAACTTTGTGTTTATAACCAAATGTTTAGTTGCTGATACACTGAATGTAGTACAGTGCTTAGTCTGGCAGCCTAGACAAATGAACAGTATTTCCAAGAATTGTTACAGCTGCCCTGTGAACAGTGCACATCATATGCCCCCTTTTATCTCAGAGACCAATAATACCATCCCCCCAGGGTTATCAACTTCACAGGTATGCAGGCAAGGAGTAGATAAGTGTATTCAGATTGTTAGTAACTTGGATCCAGCTTAGAATTAAAAAAAATACACATAACTGAGTAAATACAACCTGCTCACACACCACTTCTTCTTTAGCATGTCCAGTCATTGCCTACAGAGAAGATAACAAAGAAGCCTATACCTGATGAGCATCTAATTCTGAAGACCACGTTTGAAGCTCTCATCCAGAGATGCTTGTTGTCTGCCACTGATCCAGTAAGTCTCTGCATTATATCATACATTTGTGAGGTAATTTTGTGTCTGACAGTATTATACCATATGTAATCAAATAGACAATGACTCTGATTTATAACACTACCTCCCAATAATTAGAGTCTATAAATGGAAAAAATTGATGGCAACTGTGGATCCTCCTGGATCATGGTGTATGCATAAGGTCCACCTAGACCTTTGATACATATGCCTGGGCAAGAATTCTTGGAGGAGTGGAGGCTGCTCAGAACTTCCATCCTCCCTTTAGGCCACTGCGACAAAATCCAAAGACCAGATGTTTGGTGCCTCCATTGCTGTAGTTGTATAAGAGTCTGGGCATTGAACCCAGGTCTGCTGTAAGGTAGGCAAGGATGCTACCACTGAACCACCAGGGACTCCAAATGAAAAATATATAAATTTATTGCTATCCAGTGCCACGGAGTGGGGCCTGCAAGCGGCTGTGAGCTCACTAGTGCCCCCTGCTGTGTCAATTAAGGTGATCCAGCACCCTCTTCTTGCCCGCCACGTCTTTGTTCTTATAAAGTTCAGTAAGGGAGGCTGCCTGCTTCCACCTTGGAACGGAGGTAGTACCAGTGCAGTGTCAAGTGGGGTGCTCCAACACCCCCAGCCTTATGGGCAATGCGTGCCTCCTACCTCCCCTTTAGCCTGCCCCTCGCAGCTATTCCTGGACGTTATTCTGTCCTTGCCCTCTGGCGCCCTCTCTGGGGCCCCCTGGGCTCGTCCCGCCCTGGTGCCCCTCCTCTGGCACCCCTGGGCCTGTCACCCACCTGGCGCCCCTGGGGCTCATCACGCCCCGGTGCCCCTCTCCGATCCTCCTGGGCCTATCACACCCCTGGCACCCCTTTACCAGTGCCCCTGGGCTGGTCATGCACCTGGCGCCCCTTTACCAGCACCTCTGGGCTGGTTAAACAACCTGCACCCCGTTACCGGCACCTCTGGGCCGGTGCTGCAACCTGCACCCCACTACTGGTGCCTCAGGGCTTGCTGTGCCCAGGCCTCGCCCCACTGGGCCTGTCTTGCATTTTTCCCCCGCTCCTCACCCTCTCTGGAGCGCCTCGCCCCCTCTAGGGCCTTTGCCGCACTTCCTGTGCTTCTCGTCCCCCCTGGGGGCCTGAGCGCCCTTTCGCGCTCTCGCCCCTCTGGAGCCTGTGCGCCCTTTTGCAGCTGGGGCTACAACCCCCACACACCGAGCGCCTCTCCAGCACTCAAAACGCTGTGCCCACTGTGGCACTGCTCAGTGTGCCCCTGCTGGGCACTAGGAACCCCCAAGCTACTGGGGAGCCCCTGTGAGGCCTCCTCACACCCCTACAGCCTCACCCGGTCCTCCGGTTTAACCATAACAAAACCATGAGCCAAGCGGCTACAACACAAACAAGAAGCCTACCAGCTTATAACACAAAGCTTGCACTCACTAGGCTCTTTAGTCATGGCCTCTTCTAGAGTTCTCTCTCTAGTCCATATCCTCAAGCCAGTCTGGTAGTCAGGCTGCAAACATATGCCCGGCCTGCCACAGAGCTCCTACTCTTGCAGCTGCCAGAAGGGAACTGCCCCCTAGGCTCCCGCCGGGCTGTTTATAAAGGCCCGGCCCGGCCCGGCCCCCTTATGGTCACCTGACCTGTCTGGTTGCTGCGGCAACCGGCACCTGAGCTGCCCATGCTGATTGGCAGCTCCTTAACCCTATATTAGTCACAGGACACCTCCTTGATCCTGTGACATCCAGGTATAGACTCTAATTATTGTAGGTCTGCCTTGAATTTGTCCCCCTCTGACTGCTGCAGTAGGAAAAAATAAATCTAGGGGGTCAGGTAACCCTTTGCTCTCTGCTTCCCCCCCAGTCTTTTCCCTTGGCAGCTGCTTCCCTCTCCTTACTTTCAGACCCTGCATTCCCTGAACACATAGAAGTGAGAAGCAAATTTGAAAACAATAAATTTGAAATAAAGCATGGCTGTAGAAATGTGCATGTATTACCCATAGACTTAGTTCATCCAGAACTGATGTATGTTACGTTTTTTTTTTTTGAACCTGCTGCAGGTTTTAGCGCAGGTACTCCATAAACACACTTTTGGGCAGCACTTGAGAACTTACTTATACTTATTATAAAAAGTGCATCCTATTAGTCCAAGGCCAGAGGCTCATGGTTTACCACAAAGTTCACTGGGCTGAGCCCCAGCAGAGTGAACAATATTTCAAACCACAGTGATCCCACAGCTCAGCATTGCTTAGTATGTGTCCTCCAAATAACCCAAAAAGGATCCATGAGTTAATTAGCCCCCACTTATGACTGGAGGTGGTTGTTCTTGTCACTAGTCCTGGGATCCTCCCAAATGAGGTGCAGGACAACCTAATCTGGCTTCACTAATCATATACACCAGGCTGAGTGAACTGTTTGGGGCCCCATTTGGTGATGTTTGTCAGACATTTAAGGGTGGTGAAGAAACGGGAATCACTGGAAATGGGAAAGAGAGGCTCAGCTCAGCTGTGGGAATGAAGAGGAAGTTGAAATGTATGAAATGTAGTGGCTCACAATGACTTTGAAAAGTCAGTGGTGAGGGGGAGGTGAGGGGGACTTCGCTTAATGAGCAGCACCATATGTCTTCCTCATATGGGCTATAGTAACTATCCTTGTGGTCTGTTTCCATCAATGTTTAGCTAGCGTGGGCCGTGTGTGTTATAGTCATACTTAGTGTTGACTGCATTTAATCAACTTTATAGTTGGCTTCCATTGTTGAGTACATGCTGCTTTTGGCAGGAATTTAATGATATACAAGGAACTCTCACTAAATAAATTGTCTATAATTATAAGATGAGGGGCTTTTTTCCCCCATGCCAATTTGGGAGGAGACCTTCTCATGTATATGAATAAATATGGTAATTAGTGGGACAGGGTGGTGACTGTGTATTAATCAGTGATAATATTCCCTCATTAGTATAGTAATTTTTCAGTCCAAAGAATTCCAGAAAACTTCACAAACTCAAATTTATACACAGGGCCCCACATGCCACTGTGACACCACTGTTCTGAGAGTGAAGTGTAACAGCTGTTCAGAAACACATAGCAAGAACGTAAAATGGGAAACAAGCAACTAGGGGTGAAATCCTGATTTCACTGAAGCCTGGGGTTAAACACTCCCATTGAATTAATTGAGGATTCTGTCCAGGATCTTTTGTTTGATGTAGTGCTGAACAGCCTGACTGTCTACGGGGCCAGTTTCCAGGTCTCCATAACTTTTCTTTCTGGGGGAGTAGGGCAAGACAGCACCACTTTTTAGGGAGAGAGGGAGGGAAGAGAAGAATTCCTTTTGTCACACAACATTAAGCTCCTTCCATGCTAGTGTTGATGGGCACTAAATGGGACTCCCTTGTCTTTTTCCAACTGGAAGAACTGGGCTTGCTTTGGGAGTGGAGTGAATTCTGCCCCTGTCTCCATTAAGGGTTCTTTTCCTGTCTCTTCCCATCGTACACACACACCTGTGAAGTATCCCCTACACTAAATTAATCCCTACACTAAATTGATTCTGTATGTCATGTTTCTATTTTGCTTGCTTAATCAGCTCCTTTAACTGGGAGCAAGAAACACCATCTGCCAATGTAGATACTAGTATCAGCCTCTTGAGTCTGAGATAGTGAATGGAAGCACCAGATTATTCACCAGTTCTCAATAGTTGACATGCACTTTGTGAGAGCAAACAGAAAGAAAGTTTGTAACTTAGAGACAGGGAAGGACAGTGTTCAGTCAGCATTAAGGGAACCATAAGAATTGGCAGGGAATGTCATTTCTGTCCTCTGAAAATTGTCAAGCTTACAAATTGTGTCCAGTCAGAATCAGAATGAACCCTTCTTACAGACAGTGCTTACCTCCTCTCACAGTGGCTAGGCAATTGTGGGCAAGGGAGGAGGAGCAGCTGACCAGGGATGGGTGTGTTCTTTACCTCCGTACACCCTATGGCACCCTTAAAAGGATCTTGCAGCACCTTGGGTGCTCCAGTTCCCCAGCTGAGAATTACAGCTTTAAGGAAAATAGTGTAGAGGGGAGGCAGCTAATAAACGATAATAAACTCTTTGTCCTCTTCTTCCCACTATCATGACTTCTTCATTAAAAAAGAGTTAAATTCATATTCTGTCACCAACACCCTTTTTTTCCCTTCCTGTATCAGAGACATTTTTTCTAGTATATCAACATAGTCATTTGTTTATAAGTCCCGTAGACTTTCTTGGGAGCAATACATATCCCACCATGTAGTAGCAGGAAAAGCATTTTTGTTTCCATCCATATATTTGTGGGCAGATATTAGCAGACTCTACCAGGACCTGTTGTTCTAAAATTGATATGCTCAACAGGGGCTTGGGAGTCAGGAGATCTACTTCCAGTTGTCCCAGTGGCTTGGGTGATAGCTTCATGCTGTTTACTGAACATACACATTCACTCCATCCCTTTGGTCTTCAATTCCCCCCAACCTGGAAAATGAGAATATTACCACATCCTGTTAAGTGCTTTGAAACTAGCATCACAAATTCTTGTCTGAGAGACCAAGTCATAAGAGGCATTTCCTTCATCCACTCATTTTGAGATCCCATTTTTTGTCTCCTTTAAATCGTGGGCTACTATACAACATCCCACCAAACTGATGCTGAAAGGTGCTAGTGGGAATGATGATCTCTGATGCTTTTGCCATGTGAAGCAGTCACATTTTTAATCTCTGCCATTCCTCAACCATCCATTACTCTTCGGATCTCTGCTGGAACATACCGTTAGACTTTTTAATTCTCTCTCTGCTATTATTTAACTCAAGAATGCATTCTGACTCAGTGAAATGTATTATGTGCATATATGCATACGCCATATTTTCTGATGTATAAGATGCAGAATTTTTTTCCCCTGAAAAAAGAACTCTATACAACGAAGATGTGTAACAATGAATGCATGAAATTGGTATAATAAAAGTTGGCTAAAATTCAATACATTTTATATTAAAACTTTCACCCAGAATCTTATCCTTTTTGGGAAGAGTGCATCTTATATACATATATGTGTCTTATTCATTGCAAAGTAAAGTATGTTGGTTCCAGAAGGTTCTTGCAGTGGCCAGGAGAAGAAATGCCAAGATCTTTCCACAACAATGCTCTCTTCTGGGGCTGTTGGCTTATTTTAATTCATGTTTCAATTGTGGCAGCACATAATGTTCTATTTAAAACCTTATAAATAGCAGTTTATACTTTGATTATTCTTGTGTAGAAGCTTATATTTTTACAGCTGTTGGCAAACCTCATCTGGAATGAAATTCACTGTCCCTCTCCCCTCAATGGTGTGATGATCTTAGTGGCAAATGATGAAATTCCACCCCATCCCTGGAGTAGAAACACAAATTTCCCCGAGGTGAAAGAAAACACCATTCTAAGAAATATTTTACCACTGCTGTGGCAAAATGACCACAAATGTGTTTGTAAATTGTCTTCTCATTGCAAACGCACACTAAGTACAAAAGGTGTTTTGTGGGGGGTTGGGGTTTTGTTTTTCTTGTGATAGGGAGGGCTTAATTTTCAGAGTTACAATCAGAATTTGTTTGCAAAAGTACCTATTTCTACTCTTAATAGCCTTCAATTAGAATAGGTTCTGAATGAGCAAACTACATTTCTTCAATTTTTGTCCCTTGTTACTGCCTATTCCTCAGCCCTCTTCATCATGTCTGGCTATTTTAATCTTACTATTATTTTTACGTATCTGAAAAAAAGTATTTCCCAGTAACTGCAAAACCAAATTTTATAATGTCAGCAACGTCTGTGGTGACAGGTACTCATCAAACAGTGTGAAGGTGCTGTATAATTAAAACAATGCTAAGCAAGGAATCTCAGTTTCTGCTATCCATTTATGTAGTTCCTTTTGTAGCTAAAACCTTTCATCAAATTAAAATCAGGACTGTTTTCCTCAATCAAATATTGTTCAATATCTTCATTAAGTACTTGGAGAATAGAATTGAGCATATCCTTAATAAATCTGTGGACAACGCCAGGTTGGGTGGAGCAGCAGACACTTTAAAGGAGAAGATTAAGATTCAGAGTGACCTTGATAAATAATAAAAATGGTTTGAAATAAACAGTATGAAATTTAGTAAGGATAAGTGCAAAGTACTGCACTTAAGAAGGAGCAATCAAATGCAGCAATGTTGCAAAAAAGGACATGAGATTTCTCAGGGATCACAAGCTAAATTAGGAGTTAACAGTGTAATTTTGATGCAAAAAAAGCTAATAGTGTACTAGCATGTATTAGCAGGTGTGTTTGCAAGTCACAAGGAGTGCTGCTTCCATTATCTAGCACTGATGAGGCTCACCTGGAGTACTGAATCTAGTTGTGAGCTCCACAGTCCAAGAAAGACATGGATAAATTAGAAAGAGTCCAAAGAAGAGCAATAAAGCTGATAAGAGGTCTAGATGACATACCATGTGAGGAAAGGCTTGAGAAAGTGGGATTGTTTAGTGGGGAAAAGAAAAGACTAAGGAAGGATTTTACAACAGTCTTCACAAAATAGGTTGTTAGGAGAATGGTGATCAACTGTTTTCTGTATCCAGAGGACAAGACTAGAAGTAATGGTCTGTAACTGAAAAACAGAAAACTTACGTTGCGTGTCAGGAAGACTTTTCTAACTCTTTTAGTATTTGACAAAGTCGGTTGTTGCCTATGAGAGCTTATGTCTCTCTGAACCAAGCACCGCACTGCCCTATCTTCTGCCTGGCTTCAGACTAGTGTAACTTGCCACCTCCAAACTCAGAGGGTTGGTAAACACCAAAACAACAGTTTACCTAGAGTTTGAGCAAGGAGTTGGACAAGATTGACCTCCTAAAATCCCTCTTGCCCTGCTTATCTATTATTCCTATGTTGTTCTACTTTCTTTTCTTTTCTGTTACAGCAAACAAAGAGGAAGCTAGATGATGCAAACAAGCGTCTGGAGTTTCTATATGACAAACTTAGGGAACAGACAGTAAGTCTTTTGGGGGGCGGGGAGGGGAAGGGTATTACTTTATACCTGTTGCATTTTATAAGTAGGATGTGTATTGTGCTAGTAGTGACCCTATAGTGCAAGGTATTGGGTAAATCTATAGTAAGTGTCCCAGAGAGCTGATTGACCATCTTGTCTGTTTAGTCTAAGGAAATAACATCCCCATTTTACAAAAATGGCACAGAAAGGTAAAAACCCAGATCCTCAAAGGTTTTTAGGTACTTAACCAATATTGAAACCAGTGGGACCTAGATACCCTTGAGGATCCAGGCCTAAGCAATTTTTTCAAGGTCACTTTGGCAGAACCAAGGATTGACCATGTATCACCTGAATACCAGTCTGGTACCTGAACCACAACATTTTTCTTTAACAGCAAATATTTGTTTCCATTTATACGTGGAATAATTCCAGGAGAGCTGCCATACCTGAAAATAAATGAAAAACTGGGTAACTTAATTCCACTAATATGATTTATTCAGCATAGTATTTAACATTGGTACTCCAAGCTCATGGAGATAAGATATCAAAGTGACATTGAAATCTCATGTGGGCTTTTCTGCAGTGGTAGAGAATACAGGCTTTCATTCATCTTCCAGCCCTCCTCAGCAAAGTTTTCCAGACAATTTTCCCCCCTAATATTCTGGTGATTAATTGAGTATTTCCCCCACCCTGCTCTTAATGACAGCTCTGGGGTCTATTGAAATCAATGAAAAAAGACTTCCATTATCTTCACCAAATTATGGTCCAAGCCTATGATGCTTTAGCTTGCCATTTCTGATGGATGATCCAGGTTTCCACACAGTCATCAGTTTGAGGTCCAGCTTCGGCTAATTCAGTCTTCTGCCTTCAATGCTTTTCTTTCTGCTAAACATTTTTGTCTTGTTGGTTTCATTACAGCTTTCCCCCACAATCATCAATGGCTTGCACAGCATTGCAAAGAGCATCGAAACGAGAAACTACACAGAGGGACTGAACATCCACACTCATATTGTCAGCACCAGCAACTTCAGCGAGACATCCGCCTTCATGCCAGTGCTGAAAGTTGTGCTTACCCAGGCCAATAAGCTGGGTGTGTGATGTGACCTCCTGACCTTTGCGAAGCTTATGATGTCACTTTTTCCAAAGAAGTGCATTTCTACAATAATATGTGCAAGACATGGACCAAGTATCAGTCCCTATAGCATGTTGCGGTAGAAATCTGATCCATGGCATTAAACCATTCCTGCAGAATATTTTCACCTTAGAATGGCCATTGTGCCCTGGTGCTTTGTTTTTATTTTAATCTTTTATCATCCCTAATGATTCCTGTCTACAGATGGTGTATTTAATGGATTATGCCCCATATTGTCCATTTTAAATGCATGCTATACTGCTAAACAGTGGCTTTTAATATACAGGAGTACCCTACAGTGATCCTACTCCTATCAAAGAAGATGATAGATTGTGTATCAGACTTTCAAACAAATTCTGTCCCTTACCTCCCTCCCTGTCATTCCTTCATATCCACCAGATTAAAGGGTCTGATCCTGTTTTAAGTGTATTTGGTCTTTCATTTTTTTCAGAACTGCCTTCAGTTCAGCCCAATAAAATTTAGATGTTGAACAGCTTAATTTTGCACTGGTTTAAATAAGAAAAATAAAAACTAATGTGGTATTTTCAGTAAATGTTAATTTATTAAATCGTTTGTTCTGAAATGAAGCTTTGGGAGCTGAACATGGAGCTAAAGAGGAGCATTTTCCATCCCACTGGAAAGTGATGGACGTGTTTTCTCAGTGTTCAGGATATTGCAGAGCATCTTACGCAAAAGAAGAATTAAAGTTCTAATCAGAATTTACGTTGAGACATATTTGCATTTCCCTGAAAGGCTTAGAAGAACATTGAGAAACATCAACATCCATTTTTTAATGATTTCACCTCTTAGCTTATAAAGTGACCTGAGTCGCAGTCTAGAGAGTTGGACATTTAGCACAGAAACAAAGGTAATTTATTTTTCCTTTAGACCCCTGAATTTACAGGTGGCCATTTCTCCATCTGCCGACATGCCCCGGTGTGCTTTGTCCTGTGACCTCATAGCTGCCATGGAGCTGGCTAAGGGTGAGTCAGAGTGATGCAAGATTCATGTGTTTTAAATATCAACTGTATTACACTTTTCAGGGTTTTTTTAATTTTACTGGACTTTTTAAAAATTGAAAAATATGTGAGGAATGATAAGTAAGCCTAGCAAGGGCAACAATTACTAGAGTCCCTGATGCAAGAGGCCAGTAATTTTTGCGGTGATCTCTTGTATTGGACCAACTTCATGAGTGGAATAAAATTAGAGAAACTGTCGAGCACAAGATATTCTTCATCAGGTCTGAAGGGAAAAGCCCTTCTCCTCTACAGTCCTTTATAAAGGAATAATACCTGTAACAGCAGTTTAGATGTATGGAAGCTCAAAACAATGAAGGCAGTACAGTGGAAAACTTGTGCATTATCTGGTACCAAGATTTTTGAAGGCAGGCAAAAATAGTAGGTTTCTAAGGACGTGTTTAGGCAGTTATATAAAGGTGACTGGTGTCAGATGTTGGTGGCCTGATGTTTTTTAAAATCATGTAAAGGAGCCAAATGTCAATTTCCTCTACTTTTTTGAAAATCCTGGTGTGTGCATGTCCAGAAAACTCCTCACCTTTTTAGTTTTGATAGCTTCTGTGCCTCTGTGCAAGGTGGCCAGCCTGTTTGGGAAGTAATTCCTCATTCAGGAGTGAAACAACTCATGCTGCTTATGGTTAACAATAGTCCATTGTCTCTGCTGTGCTTTTTCTAGTTTTTTTTAAGTACATTTTCTACATTTTTTGTAGAGCAAATTGATCTGGCCCAGCAGAGTAACTGTAAAAGAGAAGCAACATACAAATCTGGCTTCTGGAGAAATGTTAATTTAGGAAGGAGCAAAGAAACCCTCAGCATGGTTATAAAAGACTTTTTTAAATGTTAAGAACTAAATGTCTGTTCTGCACACTGTAGAACAAAATAGGTGCTCCCTCCCTGAATCAAAGCTGAGGCACCAGTAATTGTGGAAACAGAATCCTGAACTCTTGACTTTGACCCAGGAACCGCACAGCCTTTTTGTTTTACAGCTCATGAACTTCATAACCTCATAAATTTTGAAATTGCCAGGAGAACATCAGCCATCAGTTTCCTGGGGAATTAGTTTGCTTGAATAGTTACTAAATAATAACAATGATGACAACAATAATAGCATTTTCTTTTCACCTAGTTGATACACCTAAGCAATGATGTACACTCCTGTTTTTTCAGGAACCTTTGAAAGTATCCCAATTTATCCAGTTCACACGTATTCTATTAAATCTTGTTACTACAATGGGCTATTGACTTTGGTGCATAGTGGCATAGAGGTGAAGTACAGCAACACTGCCAGAAAACCCAGTGATAAGGAAAAGGAACCATTTTTCTTGTCCAGTTGGAAATATGAACTTGTCATCAACCTGCCAATTGAGTCTTGGACCATATTTTCTAATAATTCCCAGCAACTCTATAAATTGACAGAAGAGAGATCAGAGTGTGACAGCTTTTCTGTTTCTTCCCATGAGAACACCTTCTCCAAACTGGTAACACAATGAAAATAATGTTTTGGTAATGGAGAGCAGAGAGGGAAAGGCAGGACAGATATTGGGAGTAAGCGTGTAGAAACGGCTGTTGTCACATATGAGATGGGAATAAAGTTCAGACAGCTAAATATATTAGTGTGGGGGGACCAGATCAGTGATGCAGGCAAATAGAGACCTACTAGCTTGACCTTGAATAGTATGCAGAGTTTTAGACAAAATTTTGAAGGAGGGAATAAAATGGGATAAATTGGGATCTTAGGTTGCCAAAAGCAGACCATGCCAGACTAACATCATAAGCTTTCTATGATAACTGATTTTACGTACAAGGGAAATGTGGTAGAACTATCTGAATTTCTGTACAGCAGTCAATATGGTACCACATAGGAGCTTTGAAAAGGAAACTAAATAGCAAACTGTATATCAGCCGAATAAATAGAGAACAAGGTAGAAGGAAAAGGGGCTGCCATGCAGTGGATAGGGAAGAGATGAAAGATGATCTTTATATGGATTAAAAGCTAAGTCAACATTTTATCTTGGTTTTCAGTAAAGAGGGTGAGAACAAAGATAGGAGAGCTCATTCTCATTCTCATTAGATTGTAGAACTGGAAATCACAGCTGAGGCAGAAGCAAAACTCAAAGCAGATCCTATATTACCTCTTACTGCTTACTGTATTTCCTTATGTGTAAGACACCCCTGAAAAAGAATAATATTGTAGAGAGGTTTTTAACACATGTGATTTGCAATTTGGTCAGATTGTTACAGTGATTTAAATTATTTTTTGTTTTGTAGCTTCAGTGTGCAAAGATGTGCCTTAATTTTAAACCTCCATGGGGTGGGGAGAACATGAACATGTCTTATAACTGAAAATGTTTGATCCTTTCCCACCATGCTCAAATCTCTGAAAAACATAATGGAGAAGGTAGATGGGTCCAGTCCTCCTACTGCTTTTTGACGCTTAGTGTTAAGGCTAAGATGCCAGCATGTTACAGAAGTAGATGCATTAATTGAGTTGTTTTCCGGGATTCAAATAGGGTAGAATAAGATCGCAGTTAGATGCCTAATTGGTGGAATAAGATCTGTCCCAAAGAGCTTAATGCACTCAAATTAGAGGAACTTGGATAATCCTGAAAGAGTTGGCACATGGAATCACAGTTCTGGTATCAAAGGCTGGTATCAAACCTTTGTAACAACTCTGCCAACTTGGGGGTGGTACCATGTGACTGGAGAAGAGTAAATGTAGTACGTGTATTTAAGAAAGGGAGCAAAAACTGGTTCAGGTATCCTGAGACCCATTAATCTGCCCTCACTGGTATACAAGGCTTTAGATCAAATTGTAAATGAAAGTCATGGAGGTTGATGGAAAATGGATAAAATGGGAGAATGGGTTTACAAAAGATATCCTGTCAAACTAACCGGACTTTTTCTATGATAATATAAATTATTTTCTAGGCAATGAAGTGTACATCATCTCTAGATTTTAGTAAACCATTTGATAACATGCCACACATGGGTAACTAAGCTGGACAAGGTGGGAATATACAGATTGTCAGTAGGATTATGAACTAGCTGAAGGGGAGATAGCAGTGGGTAGTGTTGAAAGAGGCACTGTCAGACTGTAGCAGAGATGAGTGGACTTCTTTAAGGGTTGGTGTTTGGATCTATCATGTTTAATATTTTCATTAATGACAGTGGGACAAAAAGTGGGAATGTGCTGATTGAAATGTGTGGTAAACACAATGTTGGGAGGCACACACATTGTAGAGGAGGATTGAACAAGAAGAGCTGGATAACTTTGAGGACCAGAATGATAAAAATGGATAGGCAAGATTTCATAGTTTCATAGCTGGTAGGATCGGAAGGGACCTGAGCAGATCATCAAGTCCGACCCCCTGCCATAGGAAGGAAAAAGTATTGGGGTCAAATGACCCTGACATGATGTTCATCCAGACTCCACTTAAAGACCCCCAGGGTAGGAGCCAGCACCACTTCGCTTGGAAGTTAGTTCCAGATCCAGCTGCCCTGAGAGTGAAGTAGCGCCACCTGATGTCTAATCTGAATTTACCCTCTGCCAGCTTGTGACGGTTATTTCTAGTCACTCCTGGGAGTGCTCAGGGGAACAGGGACTCCCCCAGTGCCTGCTGGTCCCTCCTGACTAGTTTGTAAACAGCCACCCTCAGCCTTCTCTTGTGTAGGCTGAACAGGTTCATGTCCCGTAGCCTCTCCTCGTAGGGTCTTCCCTGCTGCCCCCGATCATACAGGTGGCCCTTCTCTGGACCCTCTCCATGCTGTCCACATCCCTCTTGAAGTGCGGCGCCCAGACCTGGACACAGTACTCCAGCTGCGGCCTGACCAGTGCCGCATAGAGAGGGCGGATCACCTCCTTGGACCTGCTTGAGATGCATCTGTGGATGCATGACAAGGTGCAGTTGGCCTTCCTGCCCGCATCCCTACACTGCCGGCCCATGTTCATTTTGGCATCAGTGATGACTCCAAGATCCTTTTCTGCCTCTGCACTGATGAGAAGGGAGTTCCCCAGCCTGTAGGTATGGTTCCGGTTGTTCCTCCCCAGGTGCATCACCTTGCACTTATCAGTGTTGAAATCCATCCTGTTCTCATCCGCCCACCCCTGTAACCTGTCTAGGTCCGATTGCAGCCTATTCCTCTCTTCTAGCGTGCCCACTTCCCCCCACATCTTAGTGTCATCTGCAAATTTGAACGGGATGCGTTTTACCCCCTCAATCAAGTCCCTGATGAAGATGTTGAACAGTGCAGGCCTGAGGACTGAGCCCACTCTCTGGGTGTGGTCCTCCAGCCAGTTGGTGACCCATTTGACTTGTAGGTGTAGACACCACAGTCCCCCAGTTTTTTAATGAGAACAGGGTGAGAGACAGTGTTGAAGGCCTTCCAAGAGTCCAGAAAGACTACGTTCGCTGCTATCCCTGCATCTAAGGATTTTGTGACCCGGTCATAGAAGGCCTCCAGGTTGGTCTGACAGGACCTGCCTCTAATGAATCTGTGTTGGTTGCCCCTAAGCATAATCTTCCTTGCTGGCCCCTTGCGGACAAGTGTCAGGATAATTCTCTCAAAAAGCTTATCCAGGATCGAGGTAAGACTAACTGGCCTATAATTTCCTGGGTTCTCCTTCCTCCCTGTCTTGAAAATGGGAACCACATTGGCCCTTTTCTAGTCCTCTGGCACCACACCAGAGCACCATGAGTGCTCATAAACCCATGCCAGGGGTCCTGCAATGAGCTCTGCTAATTCCCTCAGCACTCTGGGGTGCAGATCGTCCGGACCAGCTGATTTAAATATGTTTAGTCCCTCTAGAAGTTCCCTGCCTAGATCCTCACTGACCCTTGGCCTAGGTGCACTTCCCCTGGGGCCTGTGGGGGTCCTGGTATGGGGGGCTGATCCGGTCCCTGCTCAGGAAAATGCAGTAAAAGAAATTGTTAAATAGGTTAGCTTTGTCCTCTAGTGTGATGATCAGATTTCCTAGTGTGTCCTGCAGGGGCCCCACATTACCCGGAACCTTCTTTTTCCCCCTATATATTTAAAAAAGGACTTCTTGTTGTCCTTGATCTGGGAAGCTAGTCCCAATTCCATCTCCGCCTTGGCCTTCCTGACTGCTCCCCTGCATCCTCGAGCAACTGAAGTATAGTCACCCCTGGTGATGGCCCCTCCCTTCCATTGGGTGTACGCCTCCCTTTTAGCTAGGAGATGTTCCCAGATGCTTTTGGTGAGCCATGGGGGCTTTTGCACCCTTCTGCTCCCTTTGATCCATGTTGGGATTACCTCCCTTTGGGCTTGGAGGATCGTCTCCTTAAGGAGCAACCATTCTTCTTGAACACCTGGCTCCCCTCCCCTCCCCTCCGGGACCTCAGTGCTTCCCTGACTATTCTCCTTAGCTCACTGAAGCCCGCTCTCCTGAAGTCCAGGGCTGCTGCCTTGCTGCAGGCCTTTGCCACCTTGTGCTGGATGGTGAATTCCAGCAGGCGATGATCACTGTTGCCCAGGTGGTTGAGCACCCGCAGCCCCCTTGCCAGGTCATCGCCCATGGCCAGCACCAGGTTCAACAAGGCATCTCCCCTGGTGGGGCTGTGCACCTCCTGGGTTAGATGGAGGTCCTGTATTTCAGCTAGGAACCTATGTGAGCGGTCAGACCTGGCTGACTGCTCTTCACAGCAGATGTCTGGAAAGTTCAGGTCAGCCATGATAACCACATCCTTTGACCTAACTACCTCCATGAGCTGACTTAAAAATTCCTGGGCTAGCTCTTTCCCTTGGTTGGGTGGTCTGTAGTAGACCCCTACCATTAAGTCTCTTTCCCCTCGACTGCCTTGTATTCTAACCCAGAGCACTTCAGTGTGCCCCTCCTCTGACCTTGTGCTACTTGATGAGGTTGTGTATTCCTCTGTGACGTACAGCACCACACCCCCGCCTTTCCTACCAGTCCTATCTCTCCTGTACAGCCTATAGCCCTTGATATTCACCGCCCAGTCATGCACTGGGTCCCACCACATTTCTGTGAGCCCCACTATGTCTGGGTTGGTGTCAGCTAGCAGGAGGGTAAGTTCCTCCTGCTTGTTCCCCGTACTACGAGCTTTTGTGTAGAGGCATTTGAGGCCTCCTAATGATGTGTGCACTGGCCCCCTAATCTCAGTACTGTCCTGGCCCCTGTTGCTTACCTGGGTATTTGTTCTGCTTGTTGTTGGTCTAGGCTGGGCTGTTCTTGTGGATGATACTTAGTTTAGTGGTCCAAGACTTCCTCTGCCCTCATCTTCCTCTTCCCCCCATGAGCCTAATTTAAGCCTGCCAGAGGATATCCACCAACCTAGAAGAGAACATACGCTTACCCTTACCTTTGGGGGGAAAATGAAGCCCATCTCACCCGAGCATGTCTCTCGACCTGATGTGTGGGTCGTTGTCTAGGAAGCCGAAGCCTGCCTCAAGACACCATTCCTGAAGCCGCCAGTTGGTCTCTCTGATGCAGGTCTTGTGTCGTCTTCCACGTCCGCTCACTGGTAGGACAGAAGAAAGTGCCACCTGTGCCCCTATCTCCCTCAGCACATTCCCCAGAGCGTGGTAGTCCGTCATCGGGTGATCAGGACTTCTGGACACATCATTTGTACCCACGTGGATTAGGACCATGGGGTAGTAATCGGTGGGCTGGATCACAGCCTGGATCATCCCCATCATGTCCTGAATCTTTGCTCTGGGCAGGCAGTAGACCTCATAGTTTCATAGTTTGTGGGGTCGGAAGGGACCTGAGCAGATCATCAAGTCCAACCCCCTGCCTTGGCAAGAAAAGGACTGGGGTCAAACAACCCCAGCAAGGTGTTCACCTAACCTTGTCTTGAAGACCCCCGGGTAGGAGCCAGCACCACTTCACTTGGAAGTTGGTTCCAGATCCTAGCTGCCATGACAGTGAAGTAGCGCCTCCTGATATCTAGCCTGAATCTACCCTCTGTCAGCTTGTGACCGTTATTTCTAGTCTTATTTCTAGTCACTCCTGGTAGTGCTTGGGGGAATAGGGACTCTCCCAATGCCTGCTGATCCCCCCACAACTAGTTTGTAAACGGCCACTGGATCCTCCCTCAGCCTTCTCTTGTGGAGGCTTAAACAGGTTCAGGTCCCTGAGCCTCTCCTCGTGGGGCCCGCTGATCATGTGAGTGGCCCTCCTCTGGACCCTCTCCATGTTGTCCACATCCCTCTTGAAATGCAGCACCCAGAACTGGACGTGGTACTCCAACTGTGGCCTGACCAGTGCTGCGTAGAGGGGGAGGACCACCTCCTTGGAACTGCTTGAGATGCATCTGTGGATGCATGACAAGGTATGGGTCTCTCCAAGATATTCTCCTTGGGGATGGTTGGTAAGAAGTTTCTTGCCTCCCTGAAGCTCAGAGTCTTATCATCTCAAGCTAAGTCCGTGACATTTTTCTCTAGGTTTTTTTCTCTTGTACAGCTAATCCTGATAGCACACTTGGTCTAGGAGAGTCTAGCAGAACATCAACTTCCCTGCTGTTCTTTGACCCAAGCAGTCACCAAGACTCAATGGGATTAGTCTGAATAAGAATCTGCTAGAACTGGGGGGGGGAAGAGTTTTCCCCTCAATTATTCTCCCCATCCCTGTGTGTAGCTACTGTGTTTTGGTCTGAGAGGACTCTCTGTGAAGGATACCTAATGCAGATTAACAATTTGGAATCACAGCAAGCATTCACTGAAGAGATGGGGAAGGCAAGGGCAAACACCACTGAAATGTAAATGGCAAAACAGGTGTATCCAGTCTGTTTTCCTCACCACAGTCTGAGTCTCTTTCCACTGAAGTCCATTCCAAGTTCCTCCAGGCTGACCAGTGCAGGGCTGAGCTTTTTACTTGGAGCTAAAATGAGGTCAGTTTTTGGTGTATGTTGTAATATCTATATAAATTAAACTGCTCTTTGCATCAATACTGTATTTACTTGAATACAAGATGAGGGTCTTAGATTCGTATATAAAGAAATTGTATTAAATACATTGCCTATCTTTGAAACACTTCTAAAAGCAGCACTTGCTCAGTAATGGAAACCAACCATGATTTTGATTAAATGCAGACAACACTGAGCATGACTATAAAGTACATGGCCTATATTGGGCAAATATGCTGACAGGAACTTTTTTTCTTGTTGTGGCCCTTAAAAAAAAAATGGAGCAGTTGCTCCCCCTGGAAGGGAAAGAGCTGCAGCTGCCTTCAGGCTACTGCTCAGAGAGGCCACAGGAAGCTACAACACCCTCCCCCTGGTGCCAAAAATGCTGATGGGAACCATTTTTTTTGGCCCTTAAAACAAAAAATGGTGGGTGTTCCTTCCAGAGGGGCCTGGGCCTGGGCCTGAAAGTACTGCAATAACGAGGCCAGCACTGGGAGGGCCAGAGCCAGCTCTGTCATCCTCCCCTTGGTGCCAAGATGCTTGATCTTAGCCAAAGGGACAAGATGCTGATGGGAACCTCTTTTAAGAAACAAACACACACATACACACATCCCCTCTACTTTCACATCCCTGTCTCATGACTGATCCAGTTCACTTGACAGGCTTTAGCACACAAAGCATTACAGCCTCAGATTCCCATCACAATAATCACACCTGCGTACCCATGCACCTGAACTCCCATCTACACCTCCTTACCTGTTACAATCACACTGGTCCGCCTCTGCTCCCTATATCTTCTCGACCCTTTCCCACTCCTCTGCCACCCCATCCCTCTTCCTCTTCTCTAGTCCTTAATGACAGTGCCTGTCACTCTCTACATAGCCCCTACTCTGGCACATGCTTCACTTTACAGCATGTACAGTCTTGTGGACAAATTGGAAGCTATTGGAATTGTTCATCAGTTCAGAATTTACCCCATGCTTATGTGCTTTGCTAGCTCCTGCCTTCCAGTGTGGTTTTGTTAACTCTTTTATCACATGAGGCCTTTGAGCAGTTGTTTAACATTGCTTGGAAGATACAAATGCTTCATCATTTTAAAGAAGAAAATCAAAATAGTCCAGTAAACTCCAAAACTTCATCTTGCAACTCACTGCTGAAATTCCATGGTATACTTTCCTGTTGCCTTCTCATTAGCAGCCATGTGCCTCTCTTCTCCTGTTTTCAAAAAAGAGAAGTTTTGAAGAACATTTAAAATATATGCATGCCAGTCTTAGGTCTAATTATGTACTCTCTGCTGATTCAGTTGCCCCTGGAGGTCTAGTTAGTAATTAATTAGCACATTAAGTTAATGCATTTTGCCCCAGCACAATGCATAAATTGCTCTATTCCTTCGAACATATTTGAAGTGTAACCCAGGTTCACCTAGTATGTGATCCCCTCTCTAAACAGAAGGGATGGGTGGCTAGGCAGGAATGCTGTGAGAGGGATCTGCAAATGCAAACCAGTTCCCTCTATTCCATATAGAGTCAGGCAAAGACAAGTAACATTTAACTATGTACAGGTTTATTAATATATACAAAATCTAAAGAAATTAATAGTGTGGAACATATATACAAAATATACAATTGTCACATAGCATTACATCCCACAAATGAAACCTGAAAGATTCCACCACCTCAAAAAGCATCAAACAATGCATGGGTAAGCAGTTGATCTGAAACAGGTAAACACAGGTAAACATCAAGGAAGGGGTCCCAGCAGACCCCCGGCTAAGAGTTATATATTCTACATTCTATTAAACTACCAATACACAATTATAAAAATACACAAAATATAAGATGTAGTGTTACAAAATATGAGGCATTCTCTCATGAAATATAAGGCACATAAACATAAAAAATAAACTTGACTCTTCAAAAGTCCCCAAAGCCCAGGCTGTCCCTAAGGTCTTGGCTGCACTCCAGCGAACTAGTGGGAGAGAAAAACCCTAATGCCCCTGGGCCTTCCACAAACTCCAATGAAGCTTATGAACTCAGAGGGGCCCTCTCCCCCTAGGACCTCCCCTCCTGGAGCCCTTTACTAACCAGGAGGAATTTCTCCTCCTCTGTGGTAATCCTTTTCCCCAGCAACTCATGACTCTGGGGTCCAGAGTGAATGGTCCTTGGCCCCTCAGGTGCATTGCTCCTTGCCTGCAGCAGCCTCTTGGGTCTTTGACTCCTGGACCACTCGCCCATTTGGAGCCCTGAGCATTGTCAAGTGCTCCCAGGGCTTTGCCTTCTGCTAAGGCAGGGGCGAGCAAAATGCGGCCAGGGGCTGGATGTGGCCTGCCAGACCGTTCTATCTGGCCCACAGGGCCCCTAAAAATTTTAGAAAATTAATATTTCTCTGCCCTGGGCTGCCTGCCATGCAGCCTTCGATGGCTTGCTGAAACTCAGTAAGCGGCCCTTTGCCCAAAATAATTGCCCACCCCTGTGCTAAGGGTTGGAGACCCGGGTCACCTTGTGTAACACTGGGGCTCAGTCCATTCCCAGACCCTCTGTGCAGTATTGTCTGCACCAGGTTGCTGGCTCTGTGCCAGGGGACACGGACCCAAGCTCCTGCAAGTGACTCCCAAGGTCCTGATCCCTTGAGGACCACTCCATGACACAGTGTTGACACCAATTGCCTGGCCCTGAGCCAGGGGTTGCAGACGTGAGCCACCTCAAGTGGCTCCCAGGGTCCTGCTCCACGCACTGTCCTGTGAATCGCATTCCTGGCCGCACGCCAGGGGTTGCAGACCCGAGCTGTGTTGTGCAGCTCCCGAGGTCTGACCCTGTGCATCGTTTGCTACGCTCCTCCATAGCAGGCTGGGGATGCAGCCGCTTGCCACTCCCATCCAGTGAAGAAGGGTCTTCTGGCTCTTCAGGGCACTGGCTCTGCCCTGCTGACCAGCTCTTCTCCATCCCTCGATGCAGCCACCCATGTGCTGGGTAGACTGCTCTTTTATACCTTCCGAGGGCTCCGCCCCTGGATTGCAAATGGACTAATCAGAATGAAGCAAGGTGCAGTCTTCAACCAGGTCCCCTTTACTCTCTCTGTTTTTGTAATCAAAGATGCTGTTTTAATTGGGTCATGACATTGCTTTGCTCAAGACAGAAACACATTTGCAGTTTCTTTTTGATGGAGCATATCGTATTACACACTGGGGGCTTGCTTAAAGCAAGGATCCCACTGATGCCAGTGGAAACAGACCCCCAACCCCTCCCCCCCAACTCAGTGCCTTTTGGACCCCTTTACTTGCTCTGTTTTTGTTTATATTGCACATGAGCTCATGGGGAGCACATGACAGCCATGGTATTTACTCTCTGGCTCCTGACCCAGGTAGTTATTTTCTTTTTTCCCTTGCAAGTTGCAAGTGTTCATATAGCAGAGGGGCTATATTGCTCCTCTTGTTGAAGAATTTGTATATATTCTTTGTGACATACCTGGTGAGTGGCCAGACTCCACACACACAATTCATGTATTAGTGTAGTTGCCTTACCAGGTTGTAAAGAGATGTGTTCTGCAAGCCCTGATGCAGATGCTTAATTGTAAGCATATGCTTAAGTCCATTCCTATTCAGCAAGGCGCTTACTTAAACACCAGATATCAGTGGGATTTTATCCCTATGCTTGCTGAATAGCAATAAGTCTCATGTGCTTATGTGACTTATATTGAAATCAATGGAACAACTCAATATTAGAGGCAATCCTGTGCTTAAAGACTACTTTGGTTATCCCACAAGATGCAAATTCACCAATCTACCCGCTTTCTACTTAAAGGGTAGGCCATAGTAGTACTCATAGCAGTACATTACTGTCAGATTCCAATGAATCTATGAATTCTGCTAAATACCTTGTCACACAAGGACATGAAAAAGGAAAATACTTAAAGGATTTGTCAACTGAAGGCCTATTATCTGCACATTAGACAGGCTTTTAACTGTTTTCCTGGTTCAGGCCCAAAAAGGTTGATTCAAACATTTAAGAGGTAGGAAGTAAGAAACAATGTTGAGTGCAGCATATCAAGATTGGCTTCTCCTAGATATATCCTATGTCCCCAACCCTTGCTCGTCCACAGACATGTTGAACTGGATTGAAATCATGGCACGCACGAAGACCACAACCATGAAGTGAGTCACTCTAACAGCAAATGACATGACTCTGATTTGGTTTTGAAAATATCTCCCATCATCTATTCTTGAAGTCAGGTGAAGCTTACAAAGGGGACTTCTACATGTTCAATTAAGGTGAAGCAATAAACTCCAGAGCTTATTGTTCCTGAATTTATTGTTCCCAGGTGCACCATTTGAATCTATACCTGGGACTGCAGCTCATTGAGTCAGGTTGGAGCAACCCCAGCTGACAGAGGGCCTGGAGGGTCAGCCTCCAGCCCAGGGCTGCTCCTCTCAGCTCAACCTGCTGAAGAGGGGCTGGCTGGACCATGAAAGTACTCTAGTGTGGGGCTACCTGGCAGGTAACCCCCCGCACTGAAGCACCCTCATGCCCCAGCCAGCCGAGACAGCGTCTACATATTTCATAGATTTCATAGACATCTGGGCTGGAAGGGACCTCGGGAGATCATCAAGTCCAGCCCCCTGCCCAAAGGGCAGGAAGTCAGCTGGGGTCATAGGATCACAGCAAGATAAGCATCCAATTTGCTCTTGAAGGTGTTCAATGTAGGTGCTTGAACCACCTCCGCTGGCAGACTGTTCCAGACCTCGGGGGCTCGGACAGTAAAGAAATTCTTCCTTATGTCCAGCCTGAAGCGGTCTTGCAGGAGTTTGTGACCGTTCGACCTCGTCATCCCTTGGGGCACTCTGGTGAACAAACGTTCCCCCAGATCCTGGTGGTCACCCTTGATAAACTTATAGGTGGCCATCAGATCACCCCTGAGCCTGCGCTTTTCCAGGCTAAAGAGTCCCATGGCTCTCAGCCTGTCATCGTAAGATCTGTTTTCCTGACCTCTGATCATGCGCGTGGCTCTCCTCTGGACTGCTGTGGACTGAAAAACACAGCAGGACAGTACTTGTTTACAAGTACTATTCTGCTGCAGAGTTAATTAGTTTACTCCAGCCTAATATGGGCACACATGTAGATATGTGACATTTGCTGTTAGTCTGCTCTAAAGGAAATGTCTCATGTAGGCACACCCAGAGGATTTTCTTTTTATATGATCCTTCACATGCTGATCCTGGCTGGGATGAGTTTCCTCACTCTCACATGATGGGTCTTTGCCCCCTTTGAAACACATTTAAAAAGGGCTTAATGGGCTTGTGTATTTATTTAGAATTATAATTAGCATCCTAAAAGGATCCTGGCGAGAGATAGAAGAGTTCTTATCAGACAGCTTCTGAGGCCACAAGTCCAATTTCATGGTGTCATTGGATGAAAGTGACTTATCTACTGAAAATCTCTCCTGATCCAAAACTTCAGGGAACTCAACAATCCAGGAGAGGTCCCTTGCAGGTCTGTTTTTACATCCCTATACTGTATGCTCTTTCAGACTTCTCTACACCTCTAGAGTCCAGGAAGCATGAGTTATTTTTTGCCATTTATGTATCTCCTCTATCCTTGTCCGTGAGGAATCAAATGGAGATTTCACTCCATGAATACTGAAACCTTGTATGTCCCAATTACTTGCAGTTGCTAAAAGCTTCACCATTAAATCTACCAAATTCAGCATCTCCTTTTCAGTTGACATACTAAGGCTTCCTTTCCAAGTTTCCAGTTGTCCTTTTTATTGTAATGTCAGACTTCACACCATTTTTCTCCTGTGTTGCTTTTTTAAAAAATGCCTATTTCTGGAATGTTTCTTGAGGCATGATTCTTTGTGTACTGTTATCAGCTCTTTGAGTTCCTGCTTTAAACAAGTTACAACTCTGCATCTTACCTGTTGTTGTCAAGTGCTAGTGGAGATTTATGTACTTCTCTCCTTCTGCTACAAATAGAGCAGCTTTAGTCCAGTGCCCCAAAAACACCTGTGATTGTGGTACATAGCCCTACTGATGTGACTTAAGCTAGTTATTTGGCTTTTTAATAGATACTAAAACTTTCCACTATGCTGTCTCCAAAATGTATTACTGTAGATAAAAGCAATAATTCCTGTGGGACAGATTCCTGATGTTGAGTTTGCATCGATAGAGAGTATCAGTAAATTACACAAGGAGTTAGAATTAGACTCCCAGGGTGACAGTCTGATGCTATTGATTTCAGTGAGGCCAGCATTTTGCCCCTGGTCTCATTCACCCCACCATGCCCTACCAACTCAAGATAACACAGAAGTCCCTGAGCTGATCCTTTTGCTCTTGATGGGCTACCATAAGATGATGTCACTCTTTCAATTGGAGTCCTGCATTTGGCATGTTTTTAACTAGTTGAGTAAGGAGGGCCTTACTAGGGGCAGAATCAAATTCAGTGTTCATCTCCTTGGAAGACCACCAAGCCCAGGGAGTTTTAAATGAGTGTGAACACCATTCTGGTACTTAAAATATTAAAAAGGCATTGAATCACAACGCAGTGGTTGTTGCAGTAACATCCTCCATTTAGCTGATCCGTGTGGTACTCTACATTGTCTAAAATGGAACATTAATAGGAAATGCACTCAGTGGCAGAATAATACAGACCAAACAAATGACAAAACAAGGGCTGTGTAGACTGAATTCAACCTTTCATTAATCAAATGCCTTGGTGATTTTTTAAAACAGATTTCTTTTGCATGTATTATTTGCTTTTGTGTTGGGAGGCATTAAAAAAGTTAATGCTGAAACTCTCACTGCAGAATTGTATTTTAATCTGTGTATGCATATAGGAAGCCTTGCTGACATCTATGTGAAGTCTTAGGGTTACATGCCTTGCTGAACTGAGGTCCAGATGAATGCTTCTGCTGAAGACTTTTTCTATAAGATGTATAACTCCTCACTTTCAACCTGGTTGCTGAGAAGCAGCCCTATATAACATGTATAAAGTGTACAGGAAGGAAATGTGAAGCAGTGTGGAATAACTAGCTTAGTGTAACACCTGAACACACATCCCTGCTAAAGAGGCACTGCACCATCATAAAGCTGAATTTGCACTGTACTATACCAGTAAATGGTGATGCTACCCCTGCAACTCTGTTACCCTGCCATACATGCTCTTTGTGCAGCTTGCATTGTAGCAGCCATGTCATTACAAATGTGGAAGTGCAGGGGTGTGGATTTCTCTAGGGCACCTGGGGCCTCAAATAATGGCAGTTAGGGATGAAAAAGATTCATTAATTCCCTGAGGTTCTCCCCTTCCAGGGCATGGTACAGTCCTAAACAAAAGCATGTATCAGATATTAAACTCATCCTCAGAATACTTGATCTTAGCCTAACTGACTTTGAACATCCGGCACCTCTGAGTCTTTGAAAGAATTTAAGGAGGAGGCAGGGAAACAGAATCAGTCCAAGTTAAATGATTTATTCCTGCAATCCTCAACTAATTGGAGGCAAGATGTGTTATAAATTAAGGAAGAAATATTCCCTGCCAATGTAAAACAATCACACGGTCAAGGATGTTCAATACCCAAATCTCTCTCTTTCTTTCACTCACACTCTTGCACACGCACAGAGTTTTTCCTCTTGTGTTGAGGGAACTATTCCAAAATTAAAGGAATGCAATTTAGGCAAGTATTTGATCTGAAGCTGATACCTATTTTTTACACAAAGTCTTCAGAATGTCATGCATTTTTCATGCAACTTGTCTGTCTCTGTACACAAAGGGGGTCACTAGTAACAGTGAACTACTTTCTTCCATCTGTTTCTCTGTGAATCTGGGTCATGCGTTTGACATTCATGAACTCCGTATTCACAAATCCCACTTTAGGATATAGAACAACAACAATTCTTCATTTTTATCAGCAGCCTGCAATAAGTGACCCAGTACATAAAATGAGGTCGTGGAAGCAGTAAGAAACAGATTCAAGGCAACATTGGAAATACGTAGATGGGAAATCAGATTTACTCGCATCTAAACACAGAAATAATATTGCCTCTGGGGATAAATGTACCATTGGAAGGAGCTTTAAAATTTGGTGAATGGGGGTTATGTGTGGCTGATGTAAAGTTTACTGGATTTTTTTATGTTGTTGTTTCAATGGCTTTCTTGTTACTTCCACTCCGGTAAATGTTATTAACTGGTTCTGGAATGTCAGCTGCTGCATACACTAGTGCTGTTTTTGTTTAGTTGGAATCACCTTCCAGAATGAAGCTTATATGAAATTAATTGTCTTTATAATGAAGTGCTTGGTTTTACTTGCTGAAACACTAAGCATCGATTAGATAATAACTTACACTAATTTGTCTAAAAAGTAGCTGTTAGGTTCTTTCCCTTGGGTGGGAGAAGGTTTATATCTTTTAAATGTGAAATCCAAAGTGAATTGAAATCCTCTCATATTCACAAAAAATTCTCTCTGAGATGGTTGCCTTTCATCTTGCATCCTTTGGACTTAGACACTTAGAATTAGGCATGTACTTTGCTGAATCAAAGTTAGAATGAAAACTTAAGAGGAACTTCCGGCTACCACCAGAAGTACCATGTGAAACTTGCAGAGCAAATTGTTTTCCCTCTAAAGAACTATTTTAATAATCATATTTGAGGATGTAATGTTCTCCATGGCTACCCAAAACATCTTGAAGAACACTCATCACTGCTGTGCAAGCAAGGAAAAGGAAAAAGAACAGGAGAAGATGCTTCTCAGGATGCAGAGACACTTGTGATGTGGGGCAAAGGCAGCATGGCTCACAGTCCTTTCATCGCCACTTACTTTGTTAGACAATATAGCAAGTGCTGGATCCAAGAAAGGGCTTAGGTGTCTGGAGCCTATGTCCAAAATTGTGACTTATAAAATGCCCACACAGTTGCTGCCTGACATAGGAGGCACCAAACCTCACTAGGCCTCTCCCAGTTTGACCTTCAAGTTCCCTAATCCTCTCCAGTTCAGCTTCTGCTTATACCTTGAACTGTCTCTGCAGGAACAGCTCAGCCCCCAGCTCCCACTGAAGGCCAAGTGGATCTGGAACCTTAGGGGACACTTCTAAGTCCCCTAAGAAGCCAGTCTAGAAAGTGTCCTCACAACTTACCTCACACACTTGGACAGGATGGAGTCTCTTACAGATATAGTGGCAGCCACTTTCTATTGAAATGGAGGTGGGGGGAGCAGGGGAAGGTCCATCTTTTGTAGGAAAGTCTAGTGGTGAGATAGATCACTTGCCCTGGAAGTGGCTTTGAACCCCCTTCAGGCTGAGAACATCATTGATTGAACCTGTTGAAATCTGCTGCTTCCTAGGCCAATACTTTAACTACAGGGTTAACTATAAGACTGCGGGGGTGGGGTGGGGAGGCGGGGGCAGGATTTTGTTGCCTCTAAAGGTTGTGTTTTCAAAAGGATGCTGGGGCATACTGCAAGAGGCCCAAACCTAAACATATTGGGATGTGACAGGTGTGCTCAGAGCATATCTACCAGGTCAGGCCCCCAGGGGAGAGGGCTTGGGTGCAGCTCTGCTCAGTTTCTGGTTGTGGTCAGGTCTAGCTAGGTGAGACTGAGAAGCTGTGCTCCATGCTCCTGGGAGGGCTCAGGAGCAGACCTGCAGGAGCTATTAGATCCCACAGGGCAGCACCTGGGGAGCTGAGTTCTTTCAGGGTCATGCGACCACCAGGCAGCGGGGCTTTGCATTGTAGTTTTTGACTGAGATGTCTAAAGCCCACTTAAGCCCTGCTTTACCTGTGTAAGTCCAGGAGAGGGTTTCTGGGTGCTGAAAAGATGAAGGTACTTGCCTGCAGCCCAGACTCTGACATCTATGTTCAGAAAAGGGAAAGATTTCAGGCCCACTACTAGATGTTAAGTGACTAGCTTGCAGGTGCCTTGTTCTTTACAGGACCTAGCCTTGAGCCAGTCTTTCCAGGCCTGGGGTCCAATAGGGGTGGGTTAGTAAGGGATCCTTGGACTGAGAAGCCTCTTTTCATGGCACTAACCCCAGTTACCAGGTATCTGAGGTGAAATCCAGGAAGGGTAGTATCAAGCTGGGAGCCTTGGTGCTACGTGGAGGATCTGCTGTGTGTGCAGGATAATTCTCATCTATGTGGCACAGCTTTGAGTTCCAGGGGGCTTGGGGTTTCCCCAGGCTTTTGAGGGGAATACCCACAAGATTTCCCAAGGATGACCCCCACCTTGACTCTCCTACCCTTTCCTGGGGTTTCTCCATGGCATAATTGGCTTGAGTCCGGACTGCAGGATTCTGGCTGAGAGGTGAGATTCAGCCCTCCCCCCAGCACAAAGAGCCTGTACAAGCCCCTGACACTGCCCATGTCCCACATTGTGAGATTCTCCACAGGCCTTTTTGTTGGCTTTGCACGGGTGTGGGTAACAACAAAACTTTGAGCTCTATTCATGGCGCAAGGCAGGGAAAGGAAGGAAAGAGCTCTTTAAAAGCCTTGAAGGTGATTGCAATTGGAGTAGACCCCACAGGCTTTCCAGGGGACATCCTCAGTTGGTGTCACTCCAACAGGACCATGGTGATTGCTACCACCTGACAATCTCTCTAATGGGAGACAAAGGAAAACAGTCATTTCCTGTAGCAGTTGATAGCATTTGCTGGGGGTCTCCAATGGAAGATCTGGCTTTCCATAGGCTCTAAATGAAATCACAGAGGCAGTGGTATTTTCCCCACTTCTGCATGTGTTCACTTCCAAGAAAAAACAGTGGAAATGAGCCCCCTAATACTTCCCCCTTGCCCATAGCACAGCTTCCCCCATGTTTCTTCATGATATGAGCCTGAAAGCAGAACCCCACTCAGGGTAACTCCTAGAGAAAAGGACTGCTCCCCCAGGATGCTGTCTACAGTAATTTTTAAAATATATAATATATTTAATGTTTCAGGTTAAATTAACCAAATCAAATTCAAATCATATCGATTGAGCAGAACTAAATTGTTTCAAAAACCATATCAATTGAGCAGGCAGAACTCAATTGTTCTAAACACCATGTATAGCACTACAACTGGTGAGCAGCCTCCATCCCAGACCTATCACCCTGGGACTTCAGATACTCCTAAATCCATTGGCAGGCAACCTACATGCAGACCCAAGCACAGAGGTTTTGGGATTCAGATGGCCCCAGATATTGCAGACAAGCATCCTCCATCCCAGACTCTTTAGTCCAGGACTTCAGATATTCCCTACACAATCTTAGCCTCCGAGTAATCTTTTTTTATTAATATATTTCATGTTCCAAGTCAAATCAGCCAAATTAGTTCCAAATCACATTGATTGAGCAGAACTCAATTGTTCCAAAAAACAGATTGATTGAGCAGGCAGAACTCAATTGTTCTTAACACCACATACGGCACTACAACTGGTGAGCATCCTCCCTCCCCAGCTCTCACCTTGAGACTTCAGATACGCCCAGCTCCATTGGCAGGTATCCTATGTGCAGATCCAAGCCCAGAGGTCTAATTTTTTTTTTTTTGTGAAAATTTTTCGTATTCCAGGTCAAATTAGTCATAACAGTTCCAAATCCTTTTGACTGAACAAAGCTCAATCACTCAAACACTGTATGTGGCACTACAACTGGTAAGTATCCTGCACTCTAGACTTTTCAGCCTGTGGCTTCACATAGTCTCAAATCCATTGCCAGGCATCCTACGTGCAGGCTCAAGCCAGGAGGCCTGGGGTTTGGATGCCCCCAAGGCTCACTTGCCCTTAGCCAACAGCCACAGGACCAAGCTAACGAGGAGTCCCCCATTTCCGTAAAGTAAGTGTGTAGCCAAAATCCTCCGACTGGAAGCTAGCCACTGGGAAGCTAATTACAAGATTCTCCTAGGGTGTCCTGTCTGCAGTACATTGCACACGGGTGCACCCTCCACTACACAGTGCCATTCAAATCCATCTCAGTCTGTGCAACAGACTTTGATTTTAGACCACAAGAGGCCAAGAAGCAAGAAGCCAAAAGACCGAGAAGTATTTTTTTTTAATTAATATATTTAGTGTTCCAGATCAAATCAGCCAAATCAGCTCCAAATGATATTGATTAAGCAGAACTCAATCGTTCCAAAAACCATTTTGATTGAGCGGGCAGAACCCAGTCGTTCTAAACACCACGTATGGTGCTACAGCTGGTGAGCATCCTGCATCTGAAGCTCTCACCCTGAGACTTCAGATACTCCCAAATCCATTGGCAGGTATCCTATGTGCCAGCCTAAGCCCAGAGATCTTGGGATTTGCATGCCCCCATACCTGATCTGAGCCAAAAGGCTGAGAAGTAGGTTGTTTTTTTTAAGGAAAATTTTTTGTGTCCCAGGACAAATTAGCCAGATCAGGTCCAAATCCATTTGAAACATTCAAGAGCAGTATGTGGGGCTCTTGAATGATTCAAACCCCAGCCTAGGGTTTCAGATACTTCAAAATCCTTTGGCAGGCATCCTACATGCAGGCCCAAGCCCAGAGATTTGGGGTTCAGATGTCCCTGCATTTTGCTTGCCCTTAGCCATATGACCGCACAAGCAAGCTAGGAACTGAGAAGTAATTCTCCTGAAGGGGCCTGCTCTTTCTGGGGAATCAGGACTAGGCTGCAGAGAGCAAGGCAAGCTGGGCTTTTCAGCTTGATCCTTCCCGCTCAGGTGAGATCCAGCAGGTACAGCTGCAAGGAATGTGTGCAACCTGACATGGGGAGCAATGGAGGGGTTTAACTCCAACTCCTGATCTGCTGTGGGGGCAGGATCAGTCCCCTCACAAAAACTTGCCTGCCTTTGCATGATACTAGTTGCTTTTTTGTTTGTTTGCCATGGCATCTGAGTGTCTCTCCCTGCTCTGTTCGCCTGCTGTGGACACAGGAAGCCTGGCCAATATGTGGCCATTGCAGGCAGAGCTGTGCTCTCTCTCTCTCCCTTTAAGAGCTCCGTGCAGGGCTTTCATTGGCTGTAGCTATGCAGGCCTTTCTCTGCCTGCTTGCATGCCCCGCCTGCCTCTGTTGCTGTGCGGAGTACAGCCCAGTATCATCATGGCTGAGAGGCCAGCAGCAACAGATGCTGCTCTCCTGGACTTGCCTTTGTGAGGTTGGGCCAGAGTCACACTGGAGGGGGGTGGGGAAAGCCCCCTGGGAGCAGCAGCCATTGCCCCCCTTTGAAAGACCTAAGCCACCCAGCCTCCTCCTCTCCTAGCAAGGGAGCGTGGGCTGGCTTAGCTTTGGCTGGTGCTCTGAATACAGGCAGCCCTTGTGTCTCAGCTATGTCAAACCAGGAAAACAGCTGTGGGATGGACAGAGAGGAGAAAAGCCCCCTGTGTGATTGCAGAAAGGAAAGTCCCCTAGGCACAGCGGCGGCAGCAGCGGCAGTGGAGAGAGCCAGATGTAGCCAGGAGATTGTCTGGAGGAATGTCATCCTGATGACCCTGCTTCACATCGGAGCTGCCTACTCCCTCTGCCTCATCCCCAAGGCCCAGCTGCTTACACTGATTTGGGGTGAGTCTCCTCCACTGCTGGAGGTGTCTGTTATTTTGTTACTGCTGTGCAAAGAGTTGCCTCTTTGTCATGGGGGAAGAGGGAGGATGGGAGGGGGCGTGTTGCATGTTTCTGGTGTCCAAACCTGGAGTAATAAGTGCTGCATTTCTCAAAGCAAAGGGCAGGTGGAAGGGGGCAAGGCCCCACATCAGCCTCCGGTATCCCCCTCCATTGTGCTGATAATCCAGGACTGGGCCAGGGCTTTGGAGAAAGTGTTCCTAGCTTTCCCTGCTGCGTGTCACTATCCCCAGGGCAGGAGGCAGGTAAAATGTTCCGTGTTTCCTCATGAGGATTGAAATTGCTCCAATGGTTTGGGGAGGGGAAAATAAAAATGGTCCAGAACTGTCTCCTCTTTGGATGGAGGAGATCAGCTGCATGCTTGTGAGTCCCTTCCTACAGGAGGTCACCTGGGCTAGCTGTCCTTGCCCACCTTCTAGCACTAGGCAGCTCAAGCTCCCTTCTGAACCCTGCACCTTACAGTGGACCAGGGTAGGGGGCTGGAGCCATGCTAAGGGTCTGTTCCTATCTGCATGAGCACCTTGCATTGCAGTCCCTGGATGCTGAAGGCTCTCAGAATCTTGCAGAGTGCCAGGCTAAAATGCCTTCTAATTTAGTTTCATGCCTGAACCACAATCAAGGCTGTTGCTACTTCTTTCTCTGGGGAATCCCTGCTTCTCCCACCCGAGCCTGGCCCCTGTGTCAGCCACACCTCCTTTCAAGTGTTCATTCTCACTGGCTGGCATGTCCCTGAGTCACTAGCCGAGAGCCCCTCTGTTACAGTGCTGGGAATGCAGCACTGTGCCTCCAGTCCCACTTCCAGTTGTGTCCTCGGAGCACTTGCCCATGGGATCAGGACACCAGCTTATCCTGTGTTGCTTTGTTCTGGTTTGGTTTCCTGTGCTCCCATGGGCATAACAGTCTTTAGTGACTCTAGTTGGCACTTTCCCATCCTGGGCTGCTGAAGAGAAGGCACCAGAGCCTCATACATGAGTGTTGGACCCTGGGGAATTGGGATGGGGGAGAGCTGGGCTTGTTCAGAAATCCTGGAGCAGGCAGAAGCACAGCCCCCTGAGACTTGTCATGGCCCAGCTAGCTCCCCCCTGCAGCACTGAGTTCTCCTGCTGGACAGATGCTGGGAAAGTGGAGAGGTACTCACAGGCCCTTGCTGTTTGGTTTTGGGGACTGAAGTGGTTGTGGCTGGTTTGCCTCCCAGCAGGTATGCAGGAAACAGCATCACTGGGGTCTGTGCACTGCTCAGCACTTCCCTGTGCTCAGGCAGCTCCTGTCACTTTGTTCCCTCATGTAACTCTTTTCTTTGCACTCCCATGCAAGTGTCTCCAGGCACTCAGCAGAGTCCTGCATTTGAGCAGAGGGCTGGCCAAGATGCCCCTTGAGGTCCATTTTGACGCCATTACTCTAGGTGTTACTCAGGCATGACATCTAAGGAAAACCAAGGGACAAGAAAGCTGAACAGCAAAGAGCGTAAGTGGCAGTGAGGACAAGAACTCCAGCCCCTCAGCTCCCCAGTGCCTAGTTCTGATCCTTCCACCTCAGTGGAAGCATTTTTATCCCCTGAAAAATGCCTGTGTGGAAAGAGGAGGGGCTCAGGAGGGCAAAAATATGGCAGCAGCATGGGAAAGGCTGTACATTGGCAGAAGATGCCTACCCTCCTGGGTTCCATCTTTGCTCATAAGAGCGGTGGTAGATTGGAAGAGCCCTCAGACTTGCCAACAAAAAGGCAGGACAGAAATTAAAATCAAGTGTGGCATCAGTTTGGTTCAGCCTCTGATGTGGCATTTAGGGATGTAAGGGGCCTGTCTTTACCTTGCAAGGAGGTGCAGCAGGGGAGGTCAGGTCCAGTGGTCCTTTTTGTCTCTAGCTGCTAAGATCCTGGCCAAAATCATCTTATGAAAGAGGTGAAGCAACAGGTTGCATACACAGCCTCTAGTGAGCTTCTTGTGAGCTCTTGGGCTGTGGTGATATGGACCACAAGAAAGCCTCAGCTTAATATACCATGCAGGGTCTAGTCCTTTCCAAAGATCTTGGCATCCCCAAACACCAGCTTCAATAGAGAACAGAGTGTATGGGGGGCAGGGGGAGGTTTTGTCTGCTTCTATCCTGTTGGGTGGTTGTGTTCATCTAAATCATTTCTACTTCAAATCAAACCCATACCTGAAAGTGCACAGACTGGGGTCTTAATCAGCAGGGGTGTTGCTTTAAAGGCTTTGCAACAAAGATACCTTAATACCTTTTATTTTTAATAATACATGTATGTGCATGCACACACGCATGGAATAGAGGGAGCCTGTCCCCCAAGAACATTGGTGAGGAGACACTCTGTTGCATTGGATATTGAGATGTATTTAGTTTTCTAGCTGAAGGAGTTTTCAGGCAGGTTATTAATGTAATCTTTTAAAATTTCTTAGGACCCACAATAGACTTAGACTGCCTTTGACTTGCATTTGCAATGTCTATGCTGATTCAGCACCACGTCTGTGGCACTGATTTCAATTAATCATTTGTACCCCTGGCTTTCAGCCCCTGCCTTCCTTTCCAGTGATTCCAAAGGGGTTAGTTACATTATTTCTCCCTCTGCAGCCTGTCCAAACTCTCTCTCCTTGGGCACCATCAAGGATAGTGCCACTTGCTCTGTCTCTGGATATGTTTAGGATGTACTAAATCTAAACTGAGAGCCCAGGCTGATGCCCTGGTGTCAGCTGCAGAAATAGATCAAACTCTTCCATGAAATAGCTAGAGCTCCCCAAGCAGAAATGCTGTCTCCAGTGAGTCCCTTTGCTCATTCCAATCGGCTGTTTCAGAGTTGCATGTTTCTAAGAACCAGCTACTGAGAGTTCAAAAGGTAGATGAATCTGTTCTAATTGGTCACAGATCTCCTGTTCTTTTGTTTTTCTGACAATATGATTGTACTTCAGACGGCATTAGTCATATCATTTCTAGTATTTCAGTTGCTCTAGAAACAGATTAAGGCAACTCTTTCTTTTTAAAAAAAATTCTTCTTTTCTTTCTCACTTTTCTTAAAGTGAAAGCTATAATGACTGAAACAGCTGATCCTTGTATTAATCCTTGTAGAAGGCATGTTTGTTTTTGCTTTCTGACTCTTCTTTGCTGGTCTCTAGACAACTACCATTTTCTATTTTGGGAGTGTTTAGGAATCCACCCTCTGCTGTATCTCTCGGGGAATGCTATACATGTCTGAAGTAGCAAAGATCAGAAATCAAGCAAGAGTTGTAGGAGTTCAGCAGTGGGACAGGCACCACTCTGCTCTCTGACCTGAGATGACTTATAGCTGACCATGAGAATGTAAGACCAAAGGTTTGGCTTAGGAAGGAGACCACTGCCTTCATATACAGGTTTCCCTTGTTTTATGGTGTACATGCATTTCTGGAAAACAGCGCATAACTCGAATTTGCATAAAGGGAACCCACTTTACATTGTAACAAATAGGGATGCATTCTAAGACCTTGACTGTACTGAACCCCAGACCCATTTCTACCATTTTTACAAGACAATTTTGGTACTCCCCAACAAAAGACAGTACACACAAGCACAAGGCAGTGGTGAATGTTACCATAAAGGGGATGGCAACTGCAGAAACATGTGTTGCAGACAATGAGTGAGGAGCATAGATCTATACAGGAGACTATATTTTGGTGCGTGTCACTCCCACAATGCACTGAACAAAGCATCTGACTGCAGGCTTCCACCACACCAATCGCATAAAAGTGAATGTATCTTGCATATAATGGATTTTTGGTATAAAAAGGGTCATCACATAAGAGCGAATTTGCACATACAAAACCTGCATACAGTGAGGAAAACTTGTAGTTCCTCAAGATGGCCACGTCTGGTGAGGCATGGTGCTCAAAGGAAATAGTATAGGTAAGCAAAATACCATATGCATTCAACAATTCGTTGTGTCTGTCAGGGACCATCTGATTGTGTGGGTTTACTGCTGCCCTCTGCTGGATAGTGTTTGGACATATTCTGGGGCATGGGTGTGCGTGGATGTGTATATGTGTGTGTACATAGCTATGTCCATGCCACCTATGTGCTGCTCCTAGTTGCTAAGCCATGAAGCCTGCCTTGTCATTAGGGTGGCCATCATAGAGGATAGTCCGGTTGTCCTCTGTCCTCTATTGATATGAAACCAGACGCCTTTATGTCCTCTATTTTTCCCTTGAAGAGAAGCAGAAAACTGGAATGTCTTTTAAGATGACCACCCTACCTGTCAGGCATGCTTGAAAAGGAGGCAATGTGTCTACTTGAGTGTCCTCCACTGCCCTTAGTTTCTCTTTTGAGAGCACTTATCAGCACATGCTCAGCCCATCTCTAAGGAGCCTACATCACCTCATTTCTGGGATGTGGTCTACAGGGAACAGGATGGACTGAGTGTGCCTGGAGGTCCTGCAGACATGCCTTGTGAAGCTGTATGGTCTTCTACTGGCTGACTACTGGGATAAGTCCTTAGCACTGATAGCTCGTTGAAGCTGTCTTTTAGCACAAAGGCTCCAAGGCCTTATTTTGAACAAGAGGAGGAAAAAACACTCACCAGTCTATAGGCTGAGCCACTGTGCAGAAAGGAACGCAAGATTCATGGGGCCAGAAACAGCACCAGAGATACTTAGCTACACTTTTAAGAAAAGCCTTCTAATCTTTTCCCTACATTAGGTAATAAGCCAAAAAAGGAGCACAAATTCATTCTCTCTCTTTTCTGGCCATGCCATCTTTATGGCTTTCGTGTTCTGTGGCTTATGCTTGGTGGATACAGGTGTCTGAGTCAGCCCTGTGCTCTCCTCTGGAAGGAAGTTTTGAAATTGTTAGGCTAGGACTTGTAGGACTTGGGTTCAGGTATCTGTTCTGCCACAGATGTCTGGTGTGACCTTGAGCAAGTCAGAGCCCCTGCTTGGCTGTGTTGTGGTAGCAGAGTACTCAGTCTCAGTGCTGCGGCAGGATGTCCTGCCCATCTGTTTTTGCCCCTAGGGAGGACATCTCAGGGGTGCTGTAATCACTTGCCCTTGAGCTTGCTAGAAACCTAGCTCCCAAGCATGGTACCAAGGGTGCCTCCAGGTTATTCTCAAGGCCTTGATTGTGCCAGTGATATAAATGGATCTGGAGTGGGTGGGCAGAGCATATTTTTGGGGAAGTGACTGAGCTGTCCAATGCAATGGTGTAGCCAGACTCCGTCTCACATCCCCATCTGCAAACAGAGGGAAAATAGAACTTCCTATCTCCTAGGTGTACAAGGATAGTAAATAAATGAAATACCATGTACTCAGCTATCACAGTATTATGGGCTATGTAGGTACAAGTAGTATTAATAGCAGTGTAAACATTAGCTGGCACATGCAAGTGATTTCACATCTCAAAGAACTGGTTGCAGCCTTCACATCCTTTTACTCCAGTGCCAGGTTTGATGGCATTTATGATTCTGTTCTCCTGTAGGGGTGTGCCCAAGCAACTCATGTCCTAGGGTGGCCAAACTGCTAAGATGAAAGCCCAGGGTACCTGCACATGAAGGGCTGTGGGAAGAAGATTTTAGCTGGGTGATAGAAAGGTGCTGATGTCTGGGTGGTCTGAAGCCTTCCTTTGGTCCTCCTTCTCCCATATTCCAACCAGCAGCTCCATCCAGTGTAGATGCATTTTGGATTCTGTCTGAATCTGAAGTGGATGCGCTTGTATCATGGCTTTACAGAAGGGCAATTTGTAGCTCACAGACCTGCACAAAGCAGAACAGAGCTAAGAAGTTCTGTCTTCAACAGGAAAGGGGTTCTCAGTGAATTAACACATGTAAGGAGAGAAAGAATATTCAAGGGTGGACAGAAGCACTTGGAAAGACTTTGCAATTGCCCCTTTATCCTCAGGGGAATGTCTTTGGCAGTGGTCTGAATTATGAATGAAGAACAAACAAAATATAAATATAGGCATTCTTTGACTTACAACATTTTGAGTTACAATGTTTATAAATTGACACTGTTTCAACTTGACAATGCCAGTTTTGACTTACAATGCTTGATCCGATGCAATGCCATGCCAGCGAACAAGTTCGCTGCGTTGCTCATCTCCCTGGAAAACATCTGCCCAAACTTCCTTGGACACTTTGTTTAAGAAAGCAGACAAGACTCCAGAAAAGCCTGCAGCCAAGATTCCTGAGAAGACTTCAGCCAAGAACCCTTCAAAAAGTCCAGCAAAGTCACCTCAAAGAAGTCCTTCTAAATCAATACGATTGCTATTTACAATATACATACATTAATGTAGCTATATTTCTCATCTATAATTGACTGAGTACAAAATTCTGAGGTATTTTTGGTGAAAATAGAGTATCAGGCCTTGGTTCAGGAACCAATCCCCCATTTATAACATTGTTTCTTATGAGAAAATTGGTTCTGAGTTACAGCATTTCGACATAAGACACGGTTTTCAGAAACCAATTGTGTCATAAGTCTGAGGACTGCCTGTACATGCATCAACTTTAGGGCTTGGGCTTGATCTTCCCTTCCCCAAAGACTTACCCTGTAAATAGAGGCATGAGGTGACAGGTGGGCGTAGAACACAGTAGGGAGAAGGGGAAGAAGGCAACAGGGGAAATCATGGGAACATCAGTTTGCACACATTAACTGAATAAACAATATAGAGGAACATGAGATAAGCAGACCTTGTGTTGGATGGCTATGGTGGCCATGTATGTTCCAATAACAAATAGCAGTTAGAGTGCAACTAGAGAGTTGAAGGTGAGTAGAGCATATGGAACAATAAAGCTCTTCTAAAATATATCAGCAGAAAATGTATTTTGTGTAAAAGAGAAGCAAAGAGATTCTGGGCAGTGCTGGTCAAATGTGCTGTATTCAGGTGGTGAGAGGATGGTGGAACAGGACACTCAGCTCCTACCATTGGACAGTGTGGATATGGCATGTTTCCTGCAGATGGTTGGATGAATCTGAACCCAGTTGCCCAAGCTTTAGGACAGCTGAGATCTGAATCTGAATGTAAATCTTGCCATTCATAGGTAATTTGGAACCACTTAGGTCCACTCTTTCTAATGGCCTGTTTTCCTCTTGGTGACGAAAGCTTACAGCCATCTTGGGACTTTGATGTGGGCCCAAAGAAAGGATGATCTGGCAGCTGGTATCCAGGATAGAGTGGGGTTTTGTTCCTTAACTCTGCCACAGACTTCTCCTGTGACCTGAGGCAAGTTAGTTAGGCTGGAGTTTCTAAAACTCCTGGACAGGTGCCAAAACAAGCAGCCAGATCTGTGATAGAAGCTCAGTTCCTTGGAAAATGTAGCACTTGGTTTCTCTGTGGCTCCATTCCCCATGATACAGAGGACATCATGACCAATTGTGCAATGTAGCACCAGGTTTGCATCACTACTGATGTTAGAGGGTGTTCTCATAAAAGGAGTTTCCCTTCACTCAAACCATTCTCTCCTTTATTTTTTCCCAGAAATGCCCAAATGCAACCAGTCTGAGGCAGTGGCTCCTCCCCCCTCCTTCTCCCCCCCCCCCAGCTTAGGTTTTCCTCTACCAATCTCCTCCCACTCCCAATTAACAAAACCAGCCATTCTAGCCAAAAGGAGCCCTTGGCTGGACTCATTTCCATTGGTAATACTGTATATTGAAATTTGTCCAGCTGTAGATAATAGACAATAGAAAAGTCAAGCCAAGCAAAAACTCAGAGCCAGTTGTTTATTCAGGATCACCTAGACTCCCCTTCTGCCACCGCCTCTTGGCAAGAAGGTAGAGAGATGCATTATTGCTTTTAAACCATGGTTGTTGGGGATGCAAAAGGGCTGTCTGAGTTGATCTATTTGACTCAACCAGAATTTCAGCTAGGGCCCTGGGAGTGCTGGAGTCAGTGCTGTTTACATGGGACACAGATCCTTCCCCCATGTTTGAGCTGCTTCTGGTTTAGGAAAACTCCACCTTCTCCCCAAACTTCCCCCTCCATCTTCCCTCTATTTTGGTTTAGGTTTGAATCTGACCCAAGCAAAACACAAATGGAAACCTCCCAAGATGCTCTCTGGCCTCTGCAAGAGCTTAGGGACATTGATGTTCTTGTCAGTTTCACTTGCTGATGGTAGCAATTGACCAGTTTTGTTGAGTAGCAATAGGGGGCAGCTGGGGTTCCCTGTCTAGGACTGGCCAGCAGGACTGAAGGCTGGATTCTGTCTGAACTCTGCTTTGGGTTGAGTGAAAGCCCCACAAACATGAGCTGTTTGGATCATGGAGCTCTGCTATCCAATGCAGAAGTTGCTGGGGATTATGACTAATGTGCAGAGGCTTCTTATGCTCTCTTGCCCCACTGCCAGGGCCAGCCAACCTGGGACCCCATCACAGAGGACAGGTAGGAAGCAGCTCATTCTCCTTCACCTTGGTGCCTTACTATTTCATCTGATTATCTGATAGCTACAGCACTAGAGGATTCCTAGGCCCTACTGACTTATTAAAGTGTGTGCTATGAGAGTACCCAGAGGTCCTGGCAGGATCCTCGCTGTGACTGAAAATGCATAAAGCACATAGGAACAGGTGGTCCCTGTCCCAAGGAGCGTGCAAGATGAGTTTTCCCTTTTGTGTTGGCTCTGACTGTGGGGTTATTTTGTCTACCTCTTGGTGTCCAGTGAGACTGTACCCAGAAGTGAGGCGGAAGGAGTAGAGATCTGTTTGATGCATGGGGATTAATGCCCATCGCTCCTGCATGTGTGAATTAGCATGGCTAGGAGGGAATAATAATAGTAGTTGTAAAAGCAGATTTGGGTGCAATGGGAGCTTCACTTTGCCAGAAGCAGCAGCTTGGGACCTAGAAACAGGGCACCCATTGAAGGAAATAAAGTGGTGTGCTGTTTGCTGTTCTTTCTGCTTACTGAAATTATGACTATAATTCCTCTTGCAGCCTGACTGAACTGTGCACTGGATGTAGCCATGATTCTGTTTTCTCGACATTGCAAAAGCCATGCTTCCCACGAGCATTAGAAAGCTCGTCTTCCAACTTACTTCTCTGTCATAGTAATAGGTGGAAAACAGTGATCCTTTCTCTTAACATGAGCTTGAACTCTGCACTGTTCCAGTTTGTGTGCTGTCATCTTTTAACTGACAGACCTCTTTGTGATCTGAGTCTTACTAAGTGCTCCTTGCTTTTTTATATATATTTTCTTCCTGTGATTGGTAAGAAGCTCAGTTTCCTTTTTTTAAATAGTCTGTTTCTTACCTTCACAGTTGTGGGGAAATGGGCAAACATGTGATCCAAAGATATTTCATCCTAAAGGAGAAAAAAAACCTACAGGGAAAATAGGGAACTGCAATTTTATTACTAGTATTTTTAGCTTTTTTTTGGCCTAGCTCAAGATTTTTGAAGGGTTGGGATTGGCCATATGAAAATTTTCACAGCCCTAGATTTCTTATAATTAAGAATGAATCATATAGAAAGCAGGATCATAGCTGCATAGACAGGGTCAAATGGTGGGGGTGGCGGGGCGGCACTGGTGCACTTGATTAATTATAACCTGATCCCTTCTAAATTCTTATTCAACAGGTGTTAACAACCATCTCTTCTTTTTAATTGTCTTGATGTTTCACCAGTCAGGCTAGCCTTTGTACTGCAATTCTGCTGTCTGTTAGCGGTTCCTGGTAATGAAGCTCCTATTTCACAGTCCTGTGGACTAGATAAACTCATTCCAATTTAGATATATTTGTTTTTGCTTCAATACAGCTCTAGGCCCCCAGCATATTAGTAAAGCTCTAGTTTATTTTTAACTGGAAAAAATAATGTATTTTATTTGTTGATGCCCCTCATTATCAGCACCCTGTTTTTCAAAATTATAAAGCCACCCACGTGCACAGATCACAAGAAATTAGCAATGAACTGGGCTGCAGTTCCAGTCATTGTTTCCATTGTTGGATTGTATTCAAATAATTCCCTTGCTATTATCATGCCTGTGTGGGAGGGGAGGTTTGCTTTTGTTTTGAACAATATTTAAGAAACATTTTAGTGCTCTTGAAAGTGACAGATTGATGCTATTTGCTCTAAGGAGGCCCGGTGCCAAGCTTCCCTATGCAGCTTATCCAGCGCACTTGAAACGCTGGCTGTCTGCAAGCACAGACTGACGGATGAGTGTGCCCAGCTGCATCTGAGCCAAAACCCAAGATCCAGCCACCCGCAAGCTCTGAGAAAGTTCAGGTCTGCATACAAGCTCTGTGGCTTGCATCTGTATGTGAAACAGATTAAAATGACTGCAGTGTCAGTAGGTGTATTACAATATCAGTTTGAGGCTGCAACCAAGATCAGCTCCATGCAGACTGGTACTCACACAGGCAGTCTTTTCGAACAAGTTTTGCTGGGCCCACAAAATTCCTTTGCAATACTGTACATTCTTGAGTGCCATCTACTGGCATCTGAGTTGTTACCTGGTATTTACATATATGACAGCTCTTGTTTTTAAGGTGCTTCTGTAACATTAGACATCATATGTACCTGTTGTAAGAAACAGTCCCTGCCCTCAAACAGTTTCTAATCTGTCTGGATAAGCCAGACCAAAGAAAAGGAGAAAGGGAGTGCTATTGTTTTACAGACATGGATACAAGGGACAGTGAGAAGAGCTGACTTGTGCAAAGTTGTGCTCATGCAGCCTGTGCCAGAACCAAAAGGAGAGCCCAGATTTCCTAAACCCAAGCCAACTGCCTTCACCCCAAGGCTGTCCTCCCTGTCTAAAGTATAATGGCAATTTAATAGGCCCTTACTAAGTCCTCCCCCTTTCCTTGCCTTTGCCATCACTGTAGAAGAATCCTCCATTCCACTGGGAGGAAGTGATTCAGGGGATCACTGCACAGGATTTCGAGTTTCAGGTATGCTCTGGGTAGGAGAGAGGTGGACAAATGCTTTTCCCCTCTGTTAGCACTTTCAGGGCGTATCCGTGGCTTTCCGTAAAACTCTCCAAGCATACATTTCTGAACACTACAATGGAAGCGTGTCTTGCTCTCCCTGCATATCTTCTGCTGTCTGCCAAATCCTGGAAGTGGGGTGTGGTTGCTCCGCAGCAAAATATTCTGAGTGGGTTTATAGCACATAACAAGGCCAGGCTTACTACTAGGTTAACCTTCAGCTACATGAGGATCTTAGCAACTGCCACTGCCTTAGTCCCAGGCAAACAAGAGCTCAGCAGAGAAATAAGTGAAAATCTGAAGATTTCAGGGGCCAGGTTCATCCCCTGTCATAAGCAGGCACAACCACAGTTCTGTTTATGGTCTCAGGACTAGAACTACTTGGGATCTCCCAGCCAGGTATACTTCAGAGAGCTGTATCTCAGGTTGTTATACACACATACACCCTCCTTGCTCTTGCTCTCACTGTAGACAATAGCAAAACTTCTATCATCTTCAACAGGAGATGTTGAATCTCAGTCATGTAATTCATAGCTTTAACATAAGCCCCATGAATACAGCAAGGACAAAACAGAACCCTAAAGCTAGGGGTGGAATTATCTGTGGCTGTAGATCACCTAGACCACTGATCCCCAAACTTGTTCCACAATGGAAATGCCTTCTCCCATCCATCCAGAATCTAGCTGCCAAGCAGCTTCTCCATACCGCAGTACAGGGAGACAGAAGCAGTGCTAGGTTTTAAATCCCCAGCTTTCTCTATGCCTTTTTGTTAACATTGTGATTGCAGGGCAGAGGCTGGGGAACCTGTTCCCTGCTCAGCTCTGTGAGTGTGGAGGCGGGAGGGGAAGAAGCTTCCCAGCCCCCACCAGCAGGGAGCTCCCAGCACCACCTCTGTGACTGCAGGGCTGGTGCTGGGAGATCATTATCTCCCAGCCTGAGTTCCACCGTTGCAGGGTTCAGGCTGGGAGACCGCAGCATGGAGCTGGCACTGGAAGATAAGAATCTCCCAGCCCCCTGCTCCTGGATCAAGATAGTGAAGTGGGGACTGGGAGATAAGGATCTCCTAGCCCCCACTCCCTGATTGTCAGAGCCAGGGCCTGCTGGGGCAGGGAGACATAGAGCCTGCTGGGGCAGGGAGACCTGGGCTCTGGTGGTGCAGCCTGCCCTGACAGCAGGTGGCTCCTGGGAGCAGGGACCACTCTCCTGCCCCCTGGTGGATGGCTGAACGTGAGCCAGTTTGCTCCCAATCAGGCATCTACATGAGCACTACTGCACTCTTACTAATTGAAAGTAAGTTTACTACTTGCATTTGCAGCAAATGTATTCATGATTAGCGGGGTTTACTGCACAGTAAGTATGTGCAATTGTAGACACATATGCTTACTGCACAGTAAACTATGCCACTGCATAGTAAAGTGTCTCATGTAGATGTGCCCACTGAGAACTTGACAAAGCCAGGATGGATAGGAAAGAGTACCATGTTTCTATGGAAGCTGGTGTCAAGAAGTATTATGTTTTGGTTTTCCAAGGCAAGCTCCTTGTGCAATACTGGAGGGAGTCTAGAATCAGGGTCACTTTCCATTCACTCTCTGGCCTCACAGATATTGCCTGTAGATGGAATGGGAATGGGAAGGAGTCAGTAAGCAAGGAAGCTTTATTTAAATGGACTGACCAGTTGGCTAGTCCGTGCTGCCTACTGCTACATGAGATTTCTGGCTTTGAGTCCTGTTGTTGCTTCCAAATGTACTTCTTGAACTTCCTCCTTTGCCTCTAATACTGTGTTCTAAGGGGGAGGTCTTGAAAATTCCATTTAGAATCATAGCGGGGGCCTGAGAGCACTTTCCTGGCTTGTCCTGTGTATGTCCCTCAGACAGCCATGATGCTATCACTGCATTAGTTATACTACCCATGGAGAGTTACTCAAGGGTACTAGACATTTAGGAAGAGGCTTTGAGTTACTGAGGCTTTAACAGCCAAAGTTAATTATCACTAAGTGAAGAATTTGCTCCCTTCTGCTCTAAACCACGAGGTTTTCCATTAAGAATCAATCAGTCCTCCATCTGCTGTCAGCAGGGATTAGGACTAGCCAGGTCAGCAGGTGCAGAGTGTCATCTGTGCCCAGAGCTATTTTACATGGATTCCGTTTGGGAATGTGTAGCTGTTGCCTATTAATGAAGCTAGATAAAGGGGAGACATTTTTGACAAAGGAAGGATGGCTTTAGAGTTAAAGCACTGGGTTTGAATTTGGAAGACTTGAATTCAAATGTTGGCTCTGATACAGACCCCTTATGTGCCAGAAGACGAATCTTTTAAATTGCTTTGTCCTTCTGTAAGTATTTTTTAATATATATTTTTGCTGCTAAATATGATTGAAACGCTCTGGTATGCTTTTTCCCAAGCCTAATTCGGTGCCCATCAAAGTAAATGGAACAAAAACTTGAGTGTTAGAAGTAAGCAAGTGCCCTGGTGCTTGGGGACCTGAGCTGCTCATAGAATGCCATTGCCTTTGCTTGGCTTTGGATCAGACCCTTGCTGGACAGGGGTAGAATTAAGTCTGGTTGGGTTGGCTTAGACTGGCTAGGGCCTTTTAACACTTAAGTTAAACTACACCGCTTGTTCAATCTGCAGACAAAGTATCCCTCTTGCCTTTGGGAAGAGACTGAATCCTTAATCCCCCAGTGCAATTTGCATGGATTGGCCATTGTAGCTACCTAAGGGTCAGGTTGAGGTCAGGATGTAACCTGTGACTACATCAGCTGGAAGGTGAGTTCTCTACGGATCTGTGCTGTAGACTTAACTCAAGCGCTTGCTGTGGTGGCTTTTTCCAGCTGGCATTTATGTTGAAAACAAGAGTTTCTCAGCTCTCTGAACTCTTAGCTAACTTGCATGTGTTTACTCAGTGCAATTTACCTCCAGTCCCTTTTGCTACTTGCTTAGCCCTGTGTGAAAGACTGCAGCTTCTGCTGTGTATAATGCCGCAAGTTTGGACATAAGGGTCTGGGACAGAAGTTTCACAGATGGTTTGACACAGATCAGTTAAGTCTGGTACTGCATTCAACCAGGCTTATCTGAAAACAATTTCAGCCATTTTGAAACTGGTTTATGTGCACTGAACTTCTGTTCTGTTATAGGTTTAAATCAGTTTATGATCACTTAAAACGGTTTATGTGCAACTTCTGTCCCTAGGAGGAAAAGACAAGATGGCAAGAGAGCTGGGAGAGCCTATTTGCTTAAGAAGTTTCCCTAACCCTGCACTGATCTGCATGAAACCTTCTCAGTGCTGCCTGCAGAACTGTTTGCCTTGTTTCAGAGGGAAGCTAGAACATATGTGACTGGCAGGTATATAAAACAGAAGCAAACAAAAATGTTAATTAAGGAGGGCTCAGATTGCTGAGAGACAGCAGAGAAGGAAGACTGGCCAGTATTACACCCTGGCTTCTGCTCACCCGGAATATACAGCCTACGTGAAGCCTGTGGATAGGTGAAGTGCTGGGGGTATTGCCAGGGGAACATGCTAAGCAGTCCTTTGGCTGCCATAGGGTGGCTTCTGTAAGCCTGGGCAGCTTCTGGGGCTGCTCTGATTTACACCTGGGGCCACACTGAATTCAAGCAGCCCAGTGGCAGTGTAAGGTCAACTCCATGTCCCACCAGCCCCAGCCTGAGGCTTTGGTGCTGCACATGCCAAGGGATACAGCACAAAATGTAGCCCCTTGTGTGTCTTTTTTTTTGTAAGCAGAGATGAATTGCCAAGGCCTGACCTACTCGCTCCCTTGCTTTTAAGAGTTTGTAAACTAGATGGTAGGTAACTATGTTGCTTAGCAACCATATTTTTTTAGTGGAGACAGTGAGTTTGTCTGCAATAGGTGGAAAGGATGACTGAGTGGCCCTTGGCAAGTTAATAATGATCGCAGACCAACATCTGTATGTCCCTGTTAGTTTTATGCCATAATACTATTAAAGTAATACTCAGTTATGCAGAGCTTCATGTTGAGCAGTGCCCTGCTCAGACTTATTCCAAAGTGTCCCCTGATGGCAGAGACATGTGGTTTGGGATGACCTGAAAAGGATTTTGCCCCATAATCCCAGTCTAATCTCAGGCCTTTTTTCAGGGCTCTGTACCTGATATATGATATTATTTTACATTTTAATTGGTAAATATCCATTTTTGATCAGGTCCTAACTCATTAGCTGGTTAATTCATTGCTAACTACTTTTAATTGTGTAAAAAGTGGCTTTGAAAAAAGAACCAGATGCTGGGAATAAGAAACAGGGAACTGTTTGGGATTAGCCCAAGGTCAGAAGGGGAATCTATGGTGAGCTGGGATTGAATGTGTGTCTCTGGAGCAGCGTTTAATACCTGAACCACAACACTATCTTTTCTTCTTCCTATCTTTGAAAAGTGCCAATATCAGTATCTAGGCCACCCATTTGTTGGCACTTAAAGCACTTATAAACCACCAGTGTTTCAGCACAGAGCATGGGCTGAGGGCAATGCAAAGGCTGCTTAGAAAGCAGCTGCTCAAACCTGCTTCCTCTATGCTGTCAGTTTCGATGAAGTGCAGTGTTCTTGGGCTCAGAGATGCTAAGAAATAGTCTTAGAAACTTCTGAGCAGTTTGAGTATCATCAGCTCTTTTCTTTTCAGCACTTTAGAAGAAATTCTAGTTGCCAGTGATGTTTAACTTTAAAGGTAAGTGCATGAGGATTCTTGTGCCTCTGTCCCCACCTTCCAAAAAGCCTTTACTATATCACTCACTAGCATAACTAGAGGGGGGAGGGGTTTGACCTGGACATCAGCCCTGGGCATCAACTTGAGTAGGGCAGTGCAAACATAGTAGCCCCTACCATTGCTGTCCCAGTGGCCACCAGCAGCTCAACCGTGTGTCCCACTGACCTGGGTGCAGAACTTTCCAGTTATACCTCTGATGTCACTCGAAGCACATGGGCCATTTTACTGCAGTCAGGTACCAGGTGTAACAGTGGAGCATCACCATGGTCTTTGGTGGAATTAGTCTGGATTTTCAATGGAGCACCTGGAATCAGAATCTGCCCTATTTGGAAAATGATAATTGTGTAATGATATTGCCCTTTCCTGGGGACAGTGTTGTGAGTTGTTTTCTAACCTATCTTGTGAAGCGCCAGCATTTTTTACAACTGGGCTTTTCAAAGGGGCCTGAGGGAGTTAGACACCCAGCTCCCATGAAAGTCCCTCATATACTTCAGGGACAGAAGTGAGTTGTCCTAGGTCTTGGATTTGGTGTCAGTGAAAGGACCCCTTTGGCAGGGAAGGCAGAAGAAAGCTTTCCCCTGGAGTTATTCTTCCAGTTCTTGGAGTCTTCTTTCCATGTGGGGAAGGAGTCTTGGCCAGGAGATGCTAAAAATATTTTCTGTCATTGTGATTTTTCCCTGTTTGGGCTTAATTGATGTTGTGTCCTGTCTAGTTTTCAGCTTGAATATTTCACTGCCCTTGCAAACAAGGATGCACTTTTTATGTACACACAGCTGAAAGGCCTGGATCTATGGGCTATCCCTTGAAGCATATGTAGGTATGTGTGTATATGCTAGTGTGCAACTGGGGGTGGGTGGTTAGAACTGCTGGATTTCATCTAACCAGTGGCTGCGGGGTCAGGAATGTTGTTTGGCTGCTTCTCTTTGGAATTCTTTCCATGATGGTTGGGAGGCAAGGGGAAGAAGAACTACCTTAGAGTCCTCTTCTATGTGGCTCTGAAGCGCCGTTTCCCATCTTGCTTTGCTGTGCTGCATCTTACCTCTCACACAAATCAATTTAGAGCAGCTCAAAGGGCATTTTTTATTTCATTTTAGATTAAATCCATCTCAGTCTGAGAGTTCATGCACTTGGTCTTAAAAAAAGCACATTTCTTCTTTCGAGAAACTGAGTGCACTTGAGAGTCAATGCCTCTGGGATGGCTGCTAGAGGTCCACAAAACTTTTTTTGGCTCTCAGTTATTAGATTGCATCCAGGCCAAAGTCATATTGATGTCTGTGCTTGCTATTGTTGATGGTCAGCTGTGGGACAGGTTGGTTCTTACAGCCTATTCTCATACATCCTATGAATACTCACATAATTAGTAGTAATTTGATACTGTTCTCCACAGTCGTGACAGTAAACTAAACGAGACTCTGATAAAATAAATCACTTTTCCTGCAGTTCTTTTAGCTTGACACAAAACCTGAGGACATTACAGATCAGATTATCAAAATGTAATAGTGAGGAATTTGTATCCAGCTGCAGGAAGGGAGACAAAATGTTGCTGAGTGAATCCACAAAAACCTAAACACCCACCTAATCATACCCAACCGAAAAGAAATACATTCAGCTACTACATCTCACTCCGCCATTTACGTATGTACATACCCAGCTTTCTCATAAATCCAATTATAAAGCCCAGTGGCCAGGGCACTCACATGTGAGTGGGAAGACTGGGGTTTCAAGCCCTGCTCTTAGGGCTGTTCTAAATGTCTAACTAAGATGAGGGAGCTAAGCAGTACAACACTTCACTGGAGGAAGGAAGTTCCTGTCACAGCAAGTTTTTAAGAGCAAGTTAGATAAACATTTGTTTGGAATGGGTCAGCCATGGGCAATCTTGTCTTGAGTAAGGCTTGGACTAGGTCAGTGGGGGTCAACCTCTTTGGCAGGCATACCACAAATTAGCTCCACACCCTCCCTGAGTGCCACCCCAATCCCATTCCCCTGTTTCATCTGCTGCTCTGCTGTCTGCTCCCAGCCCTGTGCTCCCTGTCTGATCTGGTGCTCTGCTCTTTGCATCTTTTCCTATGTTTCCTGCTTGATCTATTACTTTCTCTGCCCTATGTACCATGGTGTGCTCTGCCCCTCCCTGATCTTCTGCATGCCACACACAGAGGCTGCCCATGCCACTTTTGACACCTGTGCAACTGGTTGGCCTTCCAGGATCTCCTGGGGTCTCTTCCAACCCCATTTTTCTACAGTTCTAAATCTGAGGATGAAAGGTGGTATTCTGGATCAGCACAACTCTCTTGGCATGTTTTATCATACTGAGGCTCACTCAAGCTGTATCTGCAGGTTTCATCTACACTGCCTTGGAAAACATCCTTTCTTATTAGAGACCTGTGTGAATTGCTATTGTGTCTGTCCAACAAAACCACATCAAATATCATTACTTTTTTCCTGTAGAACAGAAGTAAATTAGTGTTCAGCCAGCCTGTTGTTTAAAAAGTTACAGATAATGTAGGTTTCATCCTTATAGGTGAAGCATAGACACTGTTTTCATTTTTCTTTCCCCTCCCTCAAATCATTGTAGAAGATGGAAGTTAATGCTACATGACCATAAATGCATCTAGAATATTCCCTTATTAGAAATGAAGAGCTGCTACATTCCTCTTTGTTGACATATGCTCGGGGCATCTCCTCCTGTGATTTTTGATCTGCTAGAGGCATTATTAGGTAAAATTAGTCGTGAGCATTTGTGAAAACGTGCAAAGCTTCAGTAAAATGAATTTGCAACTCCACCACTTTGGGCTGTGAACTTATCAGGGCTTGTAAGCTAAGCAGTCTTTGGACATGTCATTGTTCAGAGGAAGTAGGTTGTAGCCGTGTTGGTCTAAGGGCATAGGCAGACAAGAATCTTGGGGTAAATCTGATATCTTTTATGAGACCAACTTACTAAGAATTTCTCCAACTATTTGAGTTGGTCTCATAAAAGATACTGGATTTTCCCAAAGACCCTTGTCTGCCTGTTATTCAGAGGGAGAAAAAAACCGAGGGCTGTGGCTTTGTGAAACAGTTCTAAGAATGCACTGGGAAAATGGACTTGCTTACCCTTTGTTTTGGTTGTCAATTAGTAACAAAAATGACTGGCTAAGTATGTGTATATGTGGGGGGAGGTAATTTTGCAAATGCTCAAGAGTGGGATTTTGCAGAGTTGTGCTGGTCACTTGGTAGGAGGAATCATTCCCCAATGGTC